>NC_080163.1:180604926-180719926 GCF_950295315.1 Erinaceus europaeus
GGAGGGGGCAACTAACAACTTGCTTCCCAGGAAAGGTGACTCTGGTCTCTGTGATGTGAATGATGACAGGCCCTGTGCTGTCATTACTGCTGCAATGTTCACAGCACTGGGTGCAAGGACATCTCTCTTAGCTGCAGCCCCAGCACAAGGTCAACCCTGGTCATCCTTTGGCTTTAGGGCCATGTGCTGGGGCAGAATCCAGGATGCAGGAGTGGGAGATGAACCTGGGATAGGGAAGACAAGAGTTTCCAGATGTTGGACTATAAAACACAAGCCCAATGTTTTCCAGAGGAAGGTGAGATAGTTCACAGGGTAGGGAGCCTGTCTGGTCAATGCTTTTGACTCAAGTTCAAATCTCTAGCACACCACATAGGAGTACTGTGACACTGGGGAAGACTGTAATGTTGTTCTCTCTCTCTCTCTCTCTCTCTCTCTCTCTCTCTCCCTAGTCAACCCACAACAGTAAAGCCATATATGTTTAAGGCCCCAGAGATGAAGAAAACTAAACTTTTGAATGCATGTTCTCTATTAGAAAATCTGCTAAAATAATTTTAAGTTATTTATTTCAGATAATTCTTTGCCAAGAATAGGACCTAAAAATTGAGTCTCACGCCCTTTCTCTTTAACTGGGCCAACCTTTCCTAACAAGATGAAGACTGCAGCTAATTTTAACAAAACCAGAGCAAAGATATTACTACTACTACTACTACTACTAATTATTATTATTATTAATTACCACCAGAATTATCACTGGGGATCAATGCCTGCAGGAGAATTGCACTATTCCTAGTGGCCTTTTTTTCTTTTTTTTTTTTCCTGATAGAGACAAAAGAGATGTATAGAAAGAGGGAGAGAACAAGAGTCACCTGCAGTATTGCTTCTCCCTGTGTGCTTGAACCCCAGCCCTTGTGCATAGAAACACATACACCCAGGAGCTGGGCAGTAGTGCAGTGGGTTAAGTGCACATGGAGAAATGCATACACTCTAGCAGGTATGTCATAGTCTGGCCCTTAGAAAGAGATACTTAAATGTTCCAACCCATGTTGTAGGCCAGTCTCACCCTAAAATATGGGGAGAAAGTATATGGATTCCTAAGTCTTTGTACTCACAGCAGGGCCTTAATAGTATATTTTGTAGGTGTTGGATAAGGCTGTGTCAATATGGATGGATGGATGGATGGATGGATGGATGGATGGATGGATGGATGGACAGATGTGGATGGACGGATAATGGCAAAAGTCAGCTAAGCTAGACAAATACTCAGAAAGGGTCATGCAAATGGAGGAGGGGGAACTTGAGTGTCAGAGCACATCTGGCTGCAGCTGACAGGCACTCCCCTCAAAATGCTGTGCAGTTAGGTACATCCAGTTCTGGGTCCCAGGCAGCCTGACTCTAATCTGTCAGCACCTTAACCTTAGAATGGCTCCAGACCTGTTCATTTCCCAAAATCGTGGTTTGATGGGGTCAGGTATAGTTCAAAATGGCCCTCCATGGTCCTCACCTGACAGCTCCTATGTCTGGGTTCTTAGAAATATAGAAGCTACTGGGAAACGACTTGGATGGTGGAGAAAGCTCCAGGACAGCCAAGGAGTCAGAGGAGCAAGTTGGGTCCACAGAGAGAGAAAAGTCACTGGGGTTGGAGACAGCTGCAATAAGAGCATTGAGATCAAGGGTTTACCAGAGCCAAGCATGTTCTAAGGGTTCTCTGTATCCATTGGTTCCGTTTTCCACAGGGAAGTTTAAAGCATTATATTCGCAGTCCCACAGGATCTAAGGGACAGACACAAGGCCTCCTCTACTCAGTTGGCAGGGAGCTCATGGGGGGATCCCCCAGTATTCTGTTGCTCAAAGGGGTGCCTGGGGGACTCCAGGACAAAGCCATCATGAGGAAGTGAGATGGCAGAGAGTGCACCTGGCACAGGCTTCAGATCACATCTATTGGGTTGTCAGAAGTCACGACCTATTTTTCTGTTTTTCTGTGCAAAAATGTGTCATGATTTTTCCAACAACGCAACATATGATTTATAAAATAATAATATTAGGGCCGAGGAGATGGCACAAAGTTTATGCAAAAAAAAAAATTCTCATGCCTAAAATACCAGAGGTCCCAGGTTCAATCTCCAGCACCACTGTAAGTCAGAATTGAGCAGTGCTCTGATGATGATGATAATGATGATGATGATGATAATAATAATAATTACACACATAAGAAGAAAAGGAGAGGAGAGGAGAGGAGAGAAGAGTAGAGAAAAGAAGAGGAAAAGAAAAGCTTGCTACAATGAATGTCACTCCAAAGCAGTGCCTTTATACATGAATTTCCTGAGACAGAGGAAGACTAGAAGGGAAATGCAATTGTATGGTTACAAGATCAACTTCCAGGGCATTCAGTGGTGTGATTCACTTGGGTTTTGTCCCCCCAGTTGAACACCGCAGAGAGTAACTGTACACAATCCTCAGTGTCTTCAACTCCATCTCTCCTGCATTTGAAACCGTGTGGTCTCACTATCAGGCTGCAAATGACAAGCCAGAAGGACAGCTTCTCCCAGAGTCTGTTACCCAGTGGCCCGGCTGGCCCTCCCCATGGCTCAGCTGTGCCTTTAAACTACCATCAACAACACCAGCAGAGTGAGACACCCCCTCCTTCAGCACTTACATAAGATCAGGAAGTCTTAGTAACCAGGAAGCCTCTCCTTAGCTGTGTGGTTCTGGAGGGCAGGGGCCAGAGAGCAGGGAGGGGTGAAAGAGAGAGAGAGAGAGAGAGAACACTCATCTACGGACAGAGTCAGGAGGAGGACATGGCTTGTTTAATCCTAATAAATCAGAGTGTCCCCAGGAGGTAGAAGCAACAGGGGAGGGCGTGCTAGCTGAGCTGCACATTGACCCAAGGCAGAGCTGGCGGAGAAATGATGTCCTCTTCGGCAGCCTCCTGGAGCGATGGCCTGCATTTCTTCTGACAAATTAGCAGTGCCCTGAATGCAACCATTCCTCAGAAAATGGGCCTGATTTAGCAGTGCGCAAGCTGCCATTATCTTGCTGCATAAAAAGACCATTTAAGTGGGGGGCAGCCTCTAGAACACTGGGCCGCTGGAGGCAGCAGTTCTGAAAAATGACCCCCCTCCACTGCCACGTAAGCCACTCAACTCCCCAAGGGAGAAGTCTCATTTACAACCTGGAAGACCAAGCAGGCTTTAATCAAAGGGAGACTCTCATTTGTCTCTGATCCCTGGTGAGTATTCCTGCATCCCAGGGGAGTCCCAGTCCCAGCCCCAAGCCTCATATCTGATAGCCATACCAGGCCAGAAGCTACCCTCAGGGACACACACCACCAGCCCAGCCAAAGTTTCTGGCCCAGTTCAGAGCAGCCCCAGCTCTTACCATCCCCTCTTGCTTACCAGAGCAATTACAAAACGGATCTGGGGACAAAGGCCCAAAGATGAAGCAATCTCTTTGCACCAAGTATTCTTGTTTGAAAACTTTGCATGCAAAGATTACAACCTGTCACTAGGTTCCCTGGAGACACGCTACCTTTCTTAAAATGTATCTCTAATGAGTTCTACAAATCTATGCTCAAGACAGCTTACTTTTATTGTGTTTGTAAAGATGAAAATGTTTTAAATAAGTTATGGCTCCCGGGACTGGTAGCCCCACCATGAGGGTAAGGTCATTTTAAAATGTTAATAAAAGTTTTCATAAAATATGACAGTACTTGAAGAGTAATGTGGGGATGTAAAAAGAACTATAAAAGTATAATTTCTACTAGGGTGTGCACACAGTTTCTCCACGTCAAGATATTTGCCCGATTCCTCGTTTAACAGGGGTTGCCACTGTTCAGCTGTTTTGACGGGCACACTGGGGGGTTTGATCCTTATTATTCAAAGCTGTGGCAGTCTGTTTCCCATGATTCACTGGGTCAGATAAGAAACTGTCTCCAAAGCTACGTTGTGTACTATGCTGACTGGTAAGCTAACCCAACAGCACCTGGCCTAGAGTTTAACTCAAGCAGTAGCAGGCTAAGCTATCCTCACATCCCAGGAGAGAGAAAGCCCAGATAAATGAACAAGGAAAATACCCTGGGCTTCAATAACCCAAACCCCATCTAGGTAGAAAGTGCCCTTTTAGAAAAATATTCAGTATTAAATTTCCACTTAATATGTTCCTTCACATCTGAAGTTAACCAGCTCAAAGGAAATGACTCAGAATCAGATGATAACAGGTGTTAACTCATGAGAATGATTTATCTTTCCTGTTTGCCAGATCCCGTTGGCTCCAATCAGCCTTGATGTTTCTATCCAGGCACACCTGATCTTCAGGACTCAAGGTTAGGAAGAAAACTCCCTACAGAGACTCAGTCAAGAAGTTAAAAGAAGGCAAGAAAGTGTTGAAATCAGTGACCATGGACTTGAATGAGAAGTCCATAGCATCGCTGTGTAGAGACAGGCAACATGCTGGTGGAGTCAAGGTCAGCAAGAGATTTCCTTTCTTAGGAAAGGTTAACATAAGGCGTCCCTATGGAGGTCATCTTCACAGACTGTGACTTTTAACACTTTAGAAAGCACTCTTTTCCTAGTCCTTTTGTTCTGGCCTGGCAACCTTTTCTTGACGCAGAGATTTCATATATCATAGCTCCTAAGGTAGAAAAAGAGTGGGGTAGAGAGGTGGAGACGGGACCAAAGGAATATAAATGGAGGAAGGAAGAATGAATATAAATTTAGGTTAAAGGTTGGGCTGTGTCACACACTTACTACCAAGCCCAAGAACCTAGGTGCAAGCTCCCACACCCCACCTGCAGGAGGGCTGTTTTGCAAGCAGTTAAGCAGCTCTGCAAGTCTCTATTTTTCTCTTCCTCTATCTTCCCGTCCTCTCTCAATTTCTTCTTTTAATCTTTTATCTACTTATTATTGGATAGAGACAGAGAGAAACTGAGAGGCAAGGGGGAAAGTGATAAAGAGACAGAGAGAGACCTACAACCCTGTTTTCACCACTCGTGAAGCTTTCCCTGAAGATGGGGACCAGGGTCTTGAACCTAGGTTCATAAGCACTATAATGTATGCACTTAACCAGATGTGCCACCGCCTGGCCCTCCTCTCTCAATTTTTCTATGTCTTATCTAATAAAAATTAAAAATAAAAGTGGGAAAAGTGACCACCAGTAGTGGTGGATTTGTAGTGCCAGCTCTAAGCCCCAGCAACAAGTCTGATAGCAATAAAAATTAATTAACTAATTAATTAAGATTAAAGTCTCAGAATTCCAGCCCATAATTTCCCCTAATCCCAGATGGAATTTCATTGGTTTCTTTATTATGAGTTCCTTCCCAGAGAGAGCTTCCTGGCCATCTTTCATAAAATAACTTCAGCCACATCTAGTTTTGCTTTCATTCCCTTCCCCTAGCATTCATTTTCCTGGAATAAGATAATAGAAAAATGTGTACTTATTAGTTCTAACTCCACTCCCAGCACTGGAATAAAAGTTCTACAAAGGGGAAACTTTTCTTTGCTCAGTGTTATCACTCTGCTGTGCAGATGTCCCCTCAGGCTAGTGCCAGTTCCCGCGAGAGTTAATATAATATTCTCGAAGTGCCCTTCCCAACCAATCCTGTCCCGGCTCGTCACTCCCGGTTTTTGCCCTATAAAGCCCTTCTTCTTCCGCCCCTCGTCTCTTGCCCACTTTTCACATTGGTGATTAGACGCAAGGGAGGGTGGTCTGGGAGGCAGCCATTTTTGCTACCTCCTCATGGCCCAAACCACTGCACTCTCACCCAACTCTGAGGTGCCCGTGCGAATAAAGATTTGTGTTCCCTCTTCACTCCAGATCTCCTCTCTCTCTTCTCCATGGCTCAGCCCGACATTACTCACTGCCCTGGATATGCTTTGACACCAAGCAGTGGTCCAATATACACTTGTGGATATATAACTAAATAAATGAAGCTCATGGAAGGATAATGTTAGCTCTCAGGCTGTTCTGTGGCAAAAAGAGGGGGAGGTGGTATATTCAGAGCTGGCACTCGTGGCCAAGAGGATACAGTCCTACATCCAATGTAGGAATGAACTCAGCCTAACTAAGAAACGCCTTATAAACATCCCATTGTTCATGGCATAGCCTTAAAGAACCAAGTAAAAGTCCTATTGAGGGATTTTTTTTTTTTTTGGCTGAGTACACTCTAGAAATTCAAAATCCAAGTTTTATTAGAAAAAAACTAGTGTATTGCACCAAAGTAAAATACTCTGGGGTGGTGATAGGAGAGTTCACATCCTGGAACATATTGGCAGAGGAGGACGTAGTGGGGGTTGTATTGCTATGTGGAAAACTGGGAAATGTTATGCATGTACAAACTCTTGTATTTTACTGTCAACTGTAAACCATTAATCCCCCAATAAAGAAATTTTAAAAAAAGAAAAGAAAAACAAAAACTGGGGACAATTCACCCAGTTTGACTCCCCTAGTACTTGGGAAAGAAAGCATTCAGTCCTATGTTGTCTTTCCCTCTCTTTCTGTTTCCTCACTCTCTCTCTTTATATCTGAAGAAATCTACCCAGAGTGGTGCAGTTCAAATTGTGTCCCAAAAAGAATCTAAAGGCTGTCAAAGGGACCAGAGGAGGGAGCTTCTTTGGAGCAAATACCTCAGAGCAACAGAGAGCACATTATGGCTGGTGTTCAATCAGAGGCCAGATGCACATCTATCAGGAATGCTTCAGAAGGAATTCCAAAACAAGTGGGAGGTCAGAGATTAAGATCTGGTGCCTTACAACTTTCAAATGTTACAGTCTGCGGTAGACAGAATAACGACCCCAAAATATGTCCACACCCTAAGTCTGGAACCTATGCAGATGTTACCTTACAAGGCAATAGGGCTTTAGCAAATGCAATGAATGGTACAAGTTTAAATCCTTGAGAGGGGGAGATAAGCTGTGATGATCCAGGTAGGCTCAAATTAATGAATTTTTATGAGTTATTTCAATATAAATGTACATACACATATACATATAGATGACAGAAACTGTTTTCTCTGGCTTTGATGGGAAAGACATGAGGATGAAAGAAAAATGTCTGAAAGATGCAATTTGGTTGATTATGATGATGGAGGTCATGCATCTAAGGCATGAGGAAGACATATCCTGCTGGATAAATGGACAAATAGACAGAAATGAAAGCCCACCTGAAACTCATGCTTTCAATCCACTTTCAGTCCATTGCACTGGACTTTTAACAAACAGAACTGCACAATAATAAAAGCTTGTTTTGTGTAAGCCACTCTGTGACAATTTGTTACAATAGCAAAAAAAGTTAATAAATTAATACATCAGATTATGATGCCCTACCCCAAAAGAAAGACACGTTTATAGCCCCTGTCAAGAAATTCTGAATCAGCTGAGCAAATTAACTACAGATATTTGCCAAGTTTCAGAAGGGACATTCTGGCCTAAGGACATTTAAAACTTCAACCTCAAAGAAGTCATTTTCTACTTTCCCATAAATTAAAATGTTCAGAACCAGCAGGTGGAATTAGACTACACCTTTTTCTTCTGCTTAGACTGGAGACTTAAGTGACTTCCTGGGATTTCACAAGCTTACACTGTCACAGATGTCATTAAGATAATGAAAGCAGGGAGTCAGGCAGTAGTGCAGCGGGTTAAGCGCATGTGGCGCGAAGTACAAGGACCAGAATGAGAATGCCAGTTCAGGCCCCTGGCTCCCCACCTGCAGGGGAGTCGCTTCACAGGCGGTGAAACAGGTCTGCAGGTGTCTGTCTTTCTCTCCCCCCTGTCTTTCCCTCCTTTTTCCATTTCACTCTGTCCTATCTAACAACAACGACATCAATAACAATAATAATAACTGCAACAACTATGAAAAACAAGAGCAACTAAAGGGAAAATAAATAAATATATAAAAATAAAAATAAAAAAAAAGATAATGAAAGCTAAAACATCATATCCAAGATGAGGACTAAGTTAGGTATAGTAACAAAGATGACAAAGTTCTTTAGTTCTTCTGCAGGAAGTTTTTTTTTATATTTCCTGTCTTGGGATGCCCTCAATCTCATAGTTTAAGGAAGATAAAACTGCATAAAGCAGTTAGTAAGATGGCCACATCTGTGTGTGAAATTTATTCTCGGGGCCAGGTGGTGGCATACCTGGCTGAGTGCACATGTTACAATGCACAAGGATCCAGGATCAAAGCCCCAGAACTCACCTGCAGGGGGAAAGCTTGGCTGGTGAAGCAGGGTTGCAGGTGTCTCTCTCTCTCTCTCTCTCTCTCTCTCGCTCTCGCTCTCGCTCTCCTCTTCCCTCTGGATTTCTCTCTGTCTCTGTCCAATAAATAAACTAATAAAATAATTTAAAGAAAATAAAAGAAATTTATCCTTGTCCCAAGCCATAAATGCCTCCAAGTGTTCATTTTGGAACTACAGCAAGTATTCAAATGTGTTAAATTTAAAAAGGAGCTTGAATTACCTACCTTATGACTTACTCTAGTTTGATGGCATTTGATGTCATTCATACCTGCCTCACACATATGTAAAACCCCATACAATTTCTTCAAATCTTGTGCCAGATTCCTCTAACTGGGCCCAATATCAAAAGAAGTTGTTCTCACTCAATATCCCCAGTGTCTCCCTTTAGCACCCTCTCTGCTTCCTAGTCAACTGAACTGAGTGCACATAGATGGAAATAAGGTGAAAATTAAATCTTGACCCAAATTCTATTTGGAGTAGGGAGTAGGTCAACTTGGAAGTAATCTCCAAGTATCTGAATTGAAATAGACATACTTGGGGAGTTGGTAGATCTCTGAATTGTTCCCTTTGGTTCCTTACCTTTGAGTAAGAATTATCAAACTAGGTGGGGGAAGTAGCATAATGGTTATGTAAAGAGGCTGTCATGCCTAAGCCTTTGAGGCCCCAGGTTCAATCTGCCAGAGCTAAGCAGTGCTCTGGAGGGAGGAGGGGGCAGGAAGTAAACCCTATCATACTGAAGAAATCCAAATGGAAGATCCTAAAACTGGTCCTGCTCCCAGGCAAGATAATATATAGATATAGATATATGATGAAAGGGTGATGATGACTGATGTCATATCACTTAAGAGTCTGATTACCTCCCAATCATAGAGGCCACAGAGGTTGATTGTGGACAACTTTGTAAGATTGCAGTCACTCCAGAGGGTCAATAAATAAATAAATAAATAAATACCCTAAGAAATTCCGTCTATGGCCATACCACTCGATCTCGTCTGATCTCGGAAGCTAAGCAGGGTCGGGTCTGGGAGAAATTCAGATTTACCTCATCAGTGAATTCCTTAGAGATTTAACGTTCCAAGATACAGCAGACCATCCCACCCAAAGTAAAGAATGAACTATTATATCTCACATGTCTCACACATTTAAAGAAAACACTCGGTTGGTTTAGGACCACCACCCCGATCCTTGAATTAGAGGCAAATACTCCACACTTCAGAAGACTGATCCAAATGCATTTACAGACGGACAGAAATGTCTTCCAGTTATGTGAGGAAGCCGGGTTAGGAAGGGGTCTATAGGAAATTCAGAATTCATGACCCGTCAGACAGAGTATCAGCAGAGGCTCCTCAAGTGGAAAAAGACTGTGTGGTTTCTGTGCCGTCTAGAATTATATCAACACACCATAGGGAAATGAACAACTCCTGTTCTGCTCCTGAGCCCTGGGAGAGACAAATTGTCTGCCCGTACAACATCAAGTTACCATGGAGTCAGAGCTATCTGTCATGAACTGAGTTTTGTCAGACCCACCAAGTCACTAGATCAGATAGACCGAGAAGCAATGTATTGTAAAGTGGAAGAATTCCATCCAGGATTGGGTGAAATCTAAGAGAACTAGAGGACACAAGTAAGCTGAGTAAGCTGGCAGGTCAGGCTATGGATAACCCGCAACTGTTGTCCCGGAATTTCCTCCTCTGTTAATACCTGTGATCCCACAGGTAACTGAAATCAATTGATGGAGAAAAGAAAAAGGCCTCTCTGGGATTTCAGGACATGAAGGTAGGTTTCAAGTGGACCTAGTTTATTCCTACTCTGGTTCCACACAGTGATGAACCTTAAAGACAGTCTAGCCTTTAGGTCCATGACTGTTCAGCAATTTGTTTGGCTTTGTATGTTAACTCTCTTTTCAGCCACCAGGTTCCAGAAGCCAGCATGATGCCGACCAGACTTCCCTGAACAGATGACCCCACCAATGTGTCCTGGAGCTCTGCTTCCCCAGAGTCCCACTCTACTAAGGAAAGAGATAGGCAGGCTGGGAGTATGGATCAACCTGTCAACGCCCATGTTCATCGAGGAAGCAATTACAGAAGCCAGACCTTCCACCTTCTGCATCCCACAATGACCCTGGGTCCATACTTCCAGATGGTTAAAGAATAGGAAAGCTATCAGGGGAGGGGATGGGATACAGAGAGCTGGTAGTGGGAATTGTGTGGAGTTGTACCCCTCTTATACTATGGTTTTGTCAATGTCTCCTTTTTATAAATAAATAAAAAATTAAAAAAAAAAAACAGTCGTAGACCGGTTCAAGCTCCCGGCACCCCACCTGCAGGGGATTCACTTCACAAGTGGTGAAACAAGTCTGCAGGTGTCTATCTTTCTCTCCTCCTCACTGTCTTCCCCTCCTCTCTCCATTTCTCTCTGTCCTATCCAACAATGATGACATCAATAACTACAACAACAGCAACAAAAGGGAATAAGTAAATAAATAAATATTATTTTAAAAAAACAGTCATGGGGGAATCTTCCTAATAGCTTGTCATCACTTACGACACCATTAAGAAAATGGCCAGTTAGAGCAATAGAAAGATCTTTAAAAGACTAAATCCAGGCATGAACTTGAATATCCTATCCAAAACCAGAATATCCTTCTCCCTGATGCAGTATTTACTCTTTTTTTTCTTTTGTTTTTGTAAATATTTATTAATTCCCTTTTGTTGCCCTTGTTGTTTTATTGTTGTAGTTGTTATTGTTGTCGTCATTGTTGGATAGGACAGAGAGAAATGGAGAGAAGAGGGGAAGACAGAGAGGGGGAGAGAAAGATAGACACCTGCAGACCTGCTTCACCGCCTGTGAAGCTACTCCGCTGCAGATGGGGAGCCAGGGGCTTGAACCAGTATCCTTACTCCAGTCCTTGCCCTTTGCACCACATGTACTTAACCCGCTGCGCTACTGACCAACTCCTTTTTTTATTTTTTATTTTGATGCCAGGCTGCACAGCTTCACCCTGCTGGGTGGACATTTTTTTAATAGAAGATGAGAGGTGTGCACACAGAGAGAGAGAGAGAGAGAGAGGAAGAAAGAGGGATAGATAGAGATAGTAGGCTAGACAGCTGCAGCAATATTCTGTCCTCTCCCTTCCCCCTTGCAGGTGAGAACCAGGGACTCAAACCTATGTCCTCATGCATGGATCACCACTTGAACCTGCAGTATATCCTAGAAAACAATAAAAAAAAAAGTATATGATTTAGTGTTGCCAGTAGGTAGTGAACTTGGAGCCAGGAACCGAAGGTAGGAGTGACTGCACTTACTTTCCCTCCCAGTGATCCTCTTGGAGAATCTGTTTTCCATCCCTGTGCCTCTATACCTGTGTGGATCCAAAGGTCCTAGTTCCTATACTAAAAACTCTCCCCCCAGGGCACTTGGCAGGAGTTTCATTACATTTTTCAGCTATATCTGTCACTATATCTGTCATCTGTTCCTCTGAGGTCCCTATTTCAAGAGTCCATAAGGAAAGGAAAGAGGACTCCACTGGGTCATCTATTGTCACCAGTTCCCTCCCTTGAAAACAGATGGATGATTATAACAACCATGTCTGGAATAAGGCTTGCTGACCAGACACTATGCCCCCAGAGATGAGTATCATCCCTGCACTAGGTGAGTCACTGAGAACAA
Organism: Erinaceus europaeus; assembly: GCF_950295315.1. NCBI lineage: Eukaryota > Metazoa > Chordata > Mammalia > Eulipotyphla > Erinaceidae > Erinaceus > Erinaceus europaeus. The sequence goes on from NC_080163.1 coordinate 180,616,823, forward strand.
TAGAAGTGCTCACCTAGGAGGAGAGTAATGGGGAGCAGGGGACAGAGTTGATGAGTAATAGATGTGCCCAAGCATCTGCTTCAGTAATGCAATAGGAAGTAGTCTGTCACACTAAGCTCCCCCCCATACCTCCCCCTAGAAAAGAAAATAACCAGAATCCTGGAAAAGCTACTCCTCAGACCCAGTCTATGAAATATAAGGAGGGCCAGCAAAGTAGCTCACTTGGACTGTGAGCTGCTTTGCCATGTGTGCAACCCAGGATTGAGTCTGAACTCCACCACACTGAAGGAAGCTTTGGTACTCTGGCTTCTTTCATTTTCTCTCTCTCTCTCTCTCTCTCCCTCCCTCCCTCCCTCCCTCCTTCCCTCCTATCTTGTCTGCTTCTATCTAAAAGAAAATAAACTAGCAGGGGTCAGGCAGGAGTCAGCGGGTTAAGCACATGTGGCATGAAGCACAAGGATCGGCGTAAGGATCCCAGTTAGAGCCCCCAGCTCCCCACCTGCAGAGGACTCGCTTCACAGGCAGTGAAGCAGGTCTGCAGGTGTCTGTCTTTCTCTCCCCCTCTCTGTCTTTCCCTCCTCTCTCCATTTCTCTCTGTCCTACCCAACAACAACAACAATAATAACTACAACAATAAAACAACAAGGGCAACAAAAGGGAATAAATAAATAAATATAAAAAAAGAAAATATACTAGAAAATACAAAAATGCAAGCAGTAAACTGTATGGTCAGTGTCTGTGCTATTCATCACAGCTTCTGAGAGTATGGGCAGATGACAGCTTTTCAACTCAGCTGCTTTTAATAAACTATCCTCAGCTGGATAGCATTTTCTATTGTGCCCTCCTCAAGGTTCGTTACCAAGAGCATCTCAGGTAGTAGCAGAAGGTCCAAGCCTCTAGTCTTTCTGTTCAGGACATCTATGAAGAACCATACCAGAACCTTAATGTTCCTTAGAATATGTCTAGGCTGACAATAACTTGGATCCACCTGCATATCAGATGTCAGGCTCAGGAAAAAAAATAAAACTAATAAAGTCATGGGCCCTTTGGAATATACCTAAAATAGATCTACTAACTATTTCCAAAACAGAGACCCCCAAATCTTCATCTGCAATATTCCAGCCTTTAGGTTTATGATTAGTCAACACTTTGTTCTGCTTTATATGTTTTTTTTATTTCTTTATTGGGAAATTAATGTTTTACATTCAACAGTAAATACAATAGTTTGTACATGAATAACGTCCCCCAGTTTCCCATATAACAATACAACCCCCACTAGGCCCTCTGTCATCCTTCATGGACCTGTATTCTCCCCACCCACCCACCCCAGAGTCTTTTACTTTGGTGCAATATGCCAATTCCATTTCAGGTTTCTTTTTTAAGATTTTTTTAATCTTTATTTATTAGAGACTGTAAGAAACTGAGATGGAAGAGGGTGATAGGAAGGGAGAGAGACAGACAGACACCTGCAGCCCAGCTTCACCACTTGCAAAGTTTTCCCCCTTATAGGTGGGGACCAGGGGCTGGAGCCCGGGTCCTTGTGCACTAGAACATGTGCACTCAACCAGGTGAGCCACCACCCAGCCCCAGGAAAGCTTTCAAGGGGAGCAGGGAGAGGATGGAGAGTTCTGGTGGTAGGAATTGTGTGGAATTGTACCCCTCTTATCCTATGGTCTTGTCAATATCTCCATTTTATAAATAAATGTAAAAAAATGTTTTCTCATTGCCTATTTTCCTTACCCTCCAACCTTCAGACCAGATGTCCTCTACAGAGAATTCCTTGCTTTCTAGTCTTCAACAAATCACAAGATCCTCATAGCAGTGTACACTCTTCCTTCAGAACACTTACTACTTCGAATTATATATTTGTGTCATTATCTGATTAATATTTATTTGGCTCACTATTATAGTTCCAGTCCCTAGCACAAACTGCTAACTCATAGCCAACAATAAATGTCTGTTGAAATAAGATGCTAATTCCATATTAAACCACACTCCACATTCAAGTCCCTTCTATTTTAAACGGGTTTTTTGTTGTTGTTGTTGTTGTTTGTTTGTTTGGTCATCTGTTTGTTTTTTGTGAGGATGTTTTGCTTTGTTCTGTGCCACCAGGGTTATCACCAGGGCTTGGTACTTGCATGACAAATCCCCTGCTTCCAGCAATTCTTTTTCTTCTTTCTTTTTATTTCATAGAATAGAAAGAAAGTGAGGAAAGAGAAAAAGAGAGACCTGCAGTACTGTTTCACCATATGCCAAGCTTCCTCTCTGCATGTGGGAACCAGGGGCTTGAACCTGGGTCCTTGTGCACTGTAGCTTGTGTGTTCAATTGGATGCATCTCTGCCTAGGCCCAAATTTTTTAAGATTTATTTATTTACTTAATTACTTATTTACTTATTTATTTATTTTAACCAGAGCACTAAGTAGCTCTGGTTTATGGTGGTGCAGGGGATTGACTTATGAACCTCAGGCATAAGAGTCTCTTTTGCATAACCATTAAGCTATCTACCCCACCCCCTACCTCCACCCCACTGACCCAAGACTTTTTTTTAAATTTTCCCTTTTGTTGCCCTTGTTGTCTTTTCTTTTATTGTTGTTGTAGTTATTATTGTTGTTATTGATGTTGTCGTCGTTGTTAGAACAGAGAGAAATGGAGACAGGAGAGGAAGACAGAGAAGGGGAGAGAAAGACACCTGCAGACCTGCCTCAGCGCCTGTGAAGCGACTCCCCTGCAGGTGGGGAGCCAGTGGCTTGAACCTGGATACTTACACTGGTCCTTGCACTTTGCGCTGAGTGCACTTAACCCACTGCGCTACCGCCAGACTCCGGACCCAAGACTTTTAAAGAAAGAGAGCAATAGTGAGAGCAAAGGCAAGAAAGAGAAAGACCAAAGCATCATTCAGCTCTGGAATATATAGTTCCAGGGCTTGAACTGATGGCCTCTGGCACACAAGTGCTGGACTCCAAGGTTGAGTTATATCTTCTACCCTAAAACTTGTTTTCTTGGTCCAGAAGCTTAAAGGAGAGTCACATGGCCTAGCAAACAGTAAGTTTTAAGCAGACAATATCTGAATTAATATCCTGGGTAGTAAATACAAGGTTTTTGGGTTGTTTTTTTTTTTTTTCTGGCAAGCTGTGAGCTCCTTCAGAGAAGGCGGTTTCCTCTTGTCTGAACTTCAAGCGAGAAGCTTTGGCGAATGTTTATTGAATTAAATCCTCAGGAAGTGTGAATGTAAACATCTGGCTCTTTTGAAACGTGTAGATGCTTTGGTTTTCATTTCTCCCAGACAGTTTGTATCACACGACACACACACACACACACACACACACACACACACACACACACACACACGGTTAGCACAGGGTGTGAGGGGTCAGGGGTTCTAATCAATGCGTACCTACCAATCTAATGGTAGGGTTGGATGGTCGAAGAAAGCCCAGCCTAGCAAAGTAAATCTCTGGCATTCAGAGTTCTGCCAAATAAAAAAAAAAAAAAAAAAAAGTTTCAGCTTGCTCAGAGATCCACTAGATGCTAGTGTGCCCTGTAGCAGAGTCTGGGATCCAGAATGCTCTCTGACCTGTACCTGAGGATGAGAGAACAGCATGGAAATCAGTCAACAGGGACCCAATGCATCAGATGCCACCCTAAAGGATGTGGGTCCAAGGTTTCTAGATATTCTGAGAGTTCTACAAAAAAAATAAAGAAAATCCAGATTCGCTTTTTATTTAACTATCTCAATCCTATGTTTCCTCAATTTTGAAAAGAAAACAAAAACAAAGACTAAAAAGAGAAAAGGCATTGTGATATTTAAAAATAATATCCTTATTTACCCAAGAGCCAAATTCATGGGTTGTTGGAACCCACTGGATTGAAAATGGGCCTAGGGAGAGGACATAATGATTATGCAAAATAACTTTTAAGCCTGAGGCACCAGACCCCAGGTTCCATCCCCAGCACCACCATAAGTGCTCTGCTATAAAAATAAAACTGTATATATAAAAGAAAAAAGTCTTGGGGTCAGAAGGAGGCACCTCTGGTTAGACACTCATGTTACAATGCACAAGGACCTGGGGAAAGCTTCACAAGTGGTGAAGCAGGGCTGCAGGTGTCTCTCTGTCTATCTCCCACTCCCCTTTCAATTTCTGTCTCTATCCAATAATAAATTTTAAAAAATAAACAAAAACACACAAAAGAAGTCTTTACAGCCATAGGACTATCAGACAGGACGTAGGAATTTCTGCACCTTTTTTCTCCATCTTTCTGAGTCCATTGGATCTAATGTTTCAGTTCTCCTATCCTGAGTCTCTCTCTCAATCCTGCTCTCTACTTGAAGTTCTTTTTTTTTTTAACCCCCAAAGCAAATCATTTTCATTTACAATGTGATTTCATTTACAACTGAGAAGTTTTTTTTTTTTCCTTTGGTGGGAATTTCTGTTTCTCTCAACGATTAATGACGTAAGACAAGGGCAGGACAGGAGTGCCATGCTCTCTTTCATGTTCCATTCCATTTATTCTGCTTTCTTACTAATTCTTGGTTCATAGCATTTTCACTCTGGGGTCTACATTTTTGTCTAGTAACTGTAAACCGGGGAAAGCTGCCTGAACTTACCACCTCACCAAGTGTTTATGGGATTTTAAAAAAATATTTATTTATTTTCCCTTTTTGTTGCCCTTGTTGTTTTTCATTATTGTTGTAGTTATTATTGTTGTTGATGATGTCGTTGTTGCTAGATAGGACAGAGAGAAATGGAGGGGAAGACAGAGGAGGGAGAGAAAGACAGACACCTGCAGACCTGCTTCACCACCTGTGAAGTGACTCCCCTGCAGGTGGGGAGCCGGGGGCTAAAACTGAGATCCTTACACCAGTCCTTGCGCTTTGCACCACGTGCTCTTGACCTGCTGCGCTACCGCCCGTCTCCCGTGTTCATGGGGTTTTAAAGCAACAGTCACCATGTTCATACAAGCTTCCTGAGCAGAATGCTTCTCAAATGAGCTTGCTGAGGGAAGGAGCAGTGATATACCTGGCTGAGTGCACAAGTTATCATGCACAAGGACCAATGTTCAAGCCTCAGACCACACCTGTGGGGTCAAGCAGTGAAGTAGGGTTGCAGGAGTTTCTCTTTTTCTCCCCCTGTCTCGTTTCTCCTCTCAATTTCTTTCTGTCCTATCAAATAAATAAATGAAATGAAAAATAAAAGAGCATACTGTCATGCAGCCTAAGGTATTACCTGAACAGAGAGCATTGTGGAGCTACTTCAAAAATCAAAGTTGTTCCTGTTTCCAGCCAGGACCAACAAACACTGAAATGCCTGTCCTTAGAAGACCCATGGGAAAATCTGGAGGGAATAGAAAGCTACAGCCAGGGCTCCGGAGATAGCATAATGGTTCTACAAAAGAGCCCGAAGCTCTGAAGTCCTGCGTTCAAGCCCTTGCACCACCACCATAAGCCAAAGCTGATCAGTGCTTTAGTAAAATAAAATAAATATCTTTCAAAGAAAAAAAGAAAAGAAGAAGGCCAGGCACCGTGTACCTCACTGGGTTGAGCGCACACAGTGTTAAGCACAAGCACCCATGCAAGGATCCCGGTTCGAACCCCCCGGGGGGTTTTTTTCACAAGCGGTGAAGCAGGTCTGAGGGTGTCTGTCTTTCTCTCCCCCTCTCTTTCTTCTCCTCCTCTCTCAATTTCTCTCTGTCCTATCCAATAATGACAACAGCAACAACAATAATAACAGTAAAAACAACAAAAATGGGACAAAAGATGGCTGCCAGGAGCAGTGGATTCATAATGCAGGCACCAAGGCCCAGTGTAATCCTGGAGGTGAAAAAAAAAAAAAAAAGAAGAAGAAAGAAAGAAAGAAAAGAAAGTGACAGACAGAGCTGTTTTGCACCCCTGCTCCTGCTCTGACTCAGAAGCTGACACTTCATTGCAGAAATGCCCAGTCCCTTCCTTAGTCCTTAGCACCTGCCCCCTAGCACACAGGGCCACACTGGTCACACACACACTAGCCGCAGCCACCTCCCCTCAATAGTGAGCACAGCCCAGCCGGGAGCCATGGAAGGCCATTCATCTCCAGTTACTTTCCAGGGCTTCAGGACCCAAGATCCCTAAGAAGCCAGTGAGGAAAACTCCAGGCAATGAGCACAGACCTACCATGAAAGACCAGCCCAAAGGACAAACTCAGTAATCCCACCAATGATGTTCCAAACCCGTGATGGCTAGCAGCCGACAAATACCCGCAGACCTCAATCCATTTTTATTGTATTCAGGCTGCAGTGTTGTATTTCCTGCCTCCCCTTAGCACCACACATACAGTGTACTTGAAAACAAAAATCTATAATATTGATCCCGCAATGTCACCACAATTATTCTTTTGAAACAGCCATTGAAAACAAATTACATCTGCACTGCCTTTTCATCCGCCTGCTGCGAGTGAGCAATGCTCACCGTGGCCTCCAGCACTGTGGAGTTAGCACTGTGTCACCACGACAGGACAGCCCAGGGAGAAAGATACAGGTGGGGGTGGGGTGGGGAAGGCGAAAACCAGAGCAAAGGGGCCTTTTAGGAGGCCACAGGTCAGCATCCAGGTGGGGGGTGGGGGCAAGAGGTTGGGGAGGTCTCCCCTACCCCCTGGACCCAGTAAGGCTGCAAGCTAGAAAGACTCTCCTCCAGGCTCAGTCAACCGAATGCAGTGGTTGGACTGCTCACACTGACAAAGATTTAACCAAGGTCTGATTTTTAGATACTCGGCTTAAAGTCTAACCACGGGGATTATTTAAAGCAGTGTAGTTTTCACCTGGTCACATGTAATTCTCTTGACAGATGGACACATCCTGAGGAAAACAGTGGTGTATTAAGCAGGAGAGAAATTCAAGATCCCAGCTGCCTCCATGCCAAGTCCAACAGTAACCAAGATGGTCCTCCTTAAGAAGGCTAGTAGGGTGCGGCTGGTGGCACACCTAGTAGAGCACACATGTTACCATACTTAAGGACATGGGTTCAAGCCTGAAACACCTCACCTACAGAGAGGGATGCTTCACAAATGAAGAAGCTGGTGTCTCTCTTTCTCTCTTCCTCTCTATCTCCCCCTTACCTTCTCAATTTCTTACTTGCTTATCTCATAAAAAAAAGGAAAGGAAAGGGGGGTCGGGCGGTAGCACAGTGGGTTAAGTGTACGTGGCACAAAGCACAAGGACTGGGCGTAAGGATGCCGGTTCAAGCCCCCGGCTCCCCACCTGCAGGGGGAGTCGCTTCACAGGTGGTGAAGAAGGTCTGCAGGTGTCTATCTTTCCCTCAGCCCCCACCTCTGTCTTCCCCTCCTCTCTCCATTTCTCTCTGTCCTGTCTAACAACAACAACATCAATGACAACAATAATAATAACCACAACAACGATAAAACAACAAGGGCAGCAAAAGAGAAGAAAAAAAAATAGCCTCTAGGAGCAGTGAATTCATGGTGCAGGCACCAAAGCTCAGTGATAATCCTGGAGGCTAAAAAGGAAAAAATAAATAAATAAAAGGAAGAAAAACGGCCACCAGAGCTGTGGATTTGTAGTGTTGCTACCAAGCCTCAGTGATAACCACAGTGGTAAATAATAATGATGATGATGATGACGACGATAGAAGGCTAGTTATCCTCTCCCTCTCTCTCCCCAGCAGGCTGTTTTCCAGTGGCTTTCTCAGCCAGCTGGGTTCCATGGGAAATCCTGGCCCTCGGTTTGCAGAGCTGAGACCTGGTGAGGACAAGGTACTCCGGACAGTAGCAAGAACAGCCGGATGCCTTTGTAAGCCTTTTACCCTGGAAACATCTGCCAGTGGTGACCTGCCTGTTTGTTTCAGTTGTCATCTTTGGGAAAAATAAAATTCATCCTGCCCAGGAATTAAATTCCATGCCACCTCGCGGTGGGCAGAGAGAAATTCTTTTGTTATGGCTTGACCACACAAGTCACACTAGTGGTTCTTGCAGGCGGGAAGTGATAACTTTGGAGCATTAAAAAAAACAAAAAACCAATAGCCTTGTTGACATGGACATGGGAACCTAACCCCTGAAGCCTCCTGGTATGACGCATTGATTTTCCTGTCCATGTACTGTTCTCAAGCCATCCATTCTGCGTGGTCAGGACTCCAAGGGCCAGAGAGAGGGAAAAAATCTGTTCTCCCTGCTGCACCTCCAGGCAAAGTTGAGAAATAAATTCTGCGTTTTGAGAGATGATTTGTTCAAGCCATGTTTAAGAGAATATGATTGCATTACAAAGGGGTAAGGGGGGGCAGAGATTTTGGTTCCTTGACCCCTGTAGCCTGTAGCTACTGAACTTCATGCAAAATTGTGACACCATGGACAGGCCCTTGAAGGGGTTTGGAGAGCCAGAAGGAAGGGCAGAACCTCAGGAACTGGACTTTTTTTTTTCCTGCTCTTCAGATCATGTCACTAAGCTGCCTATGAATTCTCAAATAGTTCTGTCATTCTTTGTCCACCTGTCTTTCTTTCCTCAGATCCTTCTGCTGCTGAGATTTTTTGCAAGAACTGCTTGGAGCACTCCCTGCACAACAACTCCATTCCTGCTCTTTTCTGATCCTCTCTGCGGATGCACAAACCAGGCAAGCTCTCTTGGCAGCATCTAAGAGTCATCCTCACCCTGTCCCTGACCCTAGACCCCACACACAATGGGATTTCAGGCTACAAAAAAGCTCCTCACCAGCCTCCCAAAATCTTTCCCTTTGCTACTCTACACCCTTGGGGTTCTCATACAAAAAACAACCCCCCCAAAAAAAAAACAGCCTCCATGTCATGCAGGCCCCCTCCCTGCTCTTGAATGTGACAGGGAGCGACAGAGAAAGAGGCCAGGCTCGGGGGGGAAATTTGCTGAGACACCACAGGGGATTCCGTGTGCAGCCAGTCTCACGTGCTTAGGACTTTTTTTTTTTTTTTTGAGTGTTTAGCTATTTTAGTTCCAAATAAAGAAACCTTCAGTGCCGGTCAGGCGGTGGAGCTAAGAGAAGTGGAAGACTGGTGTCTGAGCTGCAAATTTGCAGCGCTGTTCTGCAAAGTATTACATATATCATTTCCTGGCTCAGAGGAATATTGAGCTATTCCAGTGACACCAAAAAGGGAAGTCCAAAAATCGTGCAATTTCCCTGACCTAGACAGAACTACAGACTGCATACAGAAATAGAAAACGGGAAAGTGAATGTTCTTACAAGGTTTGTCTCTATAAACATGGAATCCACATACCCCGAGTGCATACAATGTGAGCTCAGTATCAGCATGCATGCACACCAGTGAAAGTCATAACGCCAGCCACACAAAACATTCCTACAGGATGATTTCGTCCTGCCAGACCTACGGAAGTATTCTTAAATGAGGTTGGTGTGGATGTGTTTGTATATTTATTACTAAAATACTTACTGTTCTGCCTTTTGAAGTCGATGGACAAATGATTTAGGAGTGGAAATAGACTAGAAACAAAATTAATGCAAATAATGTGTTGATTTTTTTTTTTAGCTTGATTAGCCAAGCCAATGGAAAATTCTAGAAAACGTATACAATTATTTTAACTGTCACAGGCTGGCAATTGTAATTGACATGATTTGTACGAGATGCAGTGTAATAACTGAATATATTAAAAAAAAATCTCATGCCTTGATTACCAGGAGAACATTACTAGTGCCACAATATTATTAACAACACAATTATCGTGGCATCCCTAGGATACGCTCTTAGCACTTCAATGCATTAGTGAACCTTTGCTAACGAAGAAAAAATTAAAGTACAGCAAATTTCAAAGCACCAGTTGTACCCAATATCATTAAAAATTTATAAAACTTCCCCTGAACATGACAAGTGTTTGGTTTAAATGAAGATCAGCCACAAGGAGAAAGCAGAAATCTTGTTACTCTTTGTCTCCTTCCTCACCCTATCTCTCTGCCTCTCTCCTGCTCCCAGAACTCCCCCCAACCAGCACCACCTCAATCCAGCTGAAATATGTAACCATTACAGAGTGACAGCTTGACACACAATGACCCGTCAGAACATTCATCTCACAATGTTTTATTTTAGTGAGGAGCCAAACTGCAGAAAAAATAAGCAAGTTGTTTCAAGGCTTGGAAGGAGATCAAACATTTCTGGCATCCCCACTTACCAGACCTTTGATTTACAATGGACTTGTCAGAGCCCGATTAGACAGTGTGTGCTTAAAAACCGACAGAGGCTCCTCACAGGGGCTCCAGCCCACCACCATGTCCCCCACAGAGAGCTTCCCTTTGTTCCCCAGAACCAGCAAGCTGGCTTAAGCTCCAGGTTTGCACCCTTGCAAGAGGGCCACATAAAAGGCTGTAGCCAAGGTGAAAACAGGGGAAGAGAAACAGAGGGCATGGAGAGAGAAGATACAAGTGGATTCCCTTCCATGTGCCCCTGTATCTCTGCCTTCCAAATCCAAAGTGATCATCTTCTCCTTTCCAAATGACATACCCGGCAATGGTTACCACCAGTGAGCTTTCTCAGCCTCATTGAAATGGAAACACTCAGCTTAAAAAAAAAAAAAAAAAAAAAGAATTGGACCAAAAGTACAGGTGTTTAAAATATGTCCACGGTATTACAGTTTTTGCTAGTAATTACAACTATGAAAATGGCTGGAAATATATTGTTTCAATTTGTATGGAGAACAATTGTGGCGGGCGGGTGAGGGAGCAGCGTGATCTGTGCCTGGCATTGGAATATGCAATTCCTTAACCCTATCCGGTGGCACGGGGCTCACTGGAGCAAATTATGAATACATGTGTTTGGAGCGCCTGAGTAGTAAATTTGGGGTTTGTGCATCTGTAACAATGCAATCTGACATGTGTGATTTATGGAATATTAAGTTAATACAGTATTATGAAATTAGCTTAATGTACTAAAGCTGTAATTCTGAAGCGAAAAACAATGTGACCAGACATAAACAATATCAACATTAGCATTTCCAGAAAGCTGAAACCAATTCCCTCAAAAAAACGAGTCTGGAGAGTCACAGATCTACCTCGGTGAGATGGAACCAAGTCTCAGGAAAAGGTTCAGACTCCAGGACAAGTCTGTACTCTGTAGACTAAAGGGAGAAGCTCCCTTCTCCATTGCAAGCAGGAAACATCAGCCCCACCCGCCTTGCGGGGTTTGCCAGAAATTATCCAGAGAGCCCCACGTCAGAGATGCTGAAGGCTTTGACCTGGGGCCAAAGGACCCCCTGGTGTATGTTGTTTGCACTGCCTTTGGAATAAAGTCTGGAGAGAGGTGGCACAGAGTGGGCGTAAAATGCAATCCCCAACGCGTGGGGGGTCCCAAGCCTGGAATGAATGAGCCACAGAGGGCAAGTAAAACATACTGATTCAAATGAACAAGTGTAGCAGCAGAATTCTTCAGCTCCTCAGACAGGCCTCCTACAGGCTTGTGGTATGCAAAAGAAGTCAAAACTTTTGGTTTACACCAGAATAAGCCTCTCCACCATGCCAGCCTGAGCCCTGTGCTGGTGACTGGGTGAGAGATGGTGACAACCTAGCCACAGATTTCCCCCAAAGCTTTGAGAGAATGGAAGTAGAGCACTGAACTTGGAGTAACTGGGACAGAAAAGCCTGCTCATAACAGCTGACCCTGAAGCCTAAGACTTGAGATCAAATACAAACCCAAACTGACCCCAGGAGTAGAAAGGATCACCCAGAGGCTGTTTCCTATCATTTCAATAACTTATTTTAAATATATTCCTTGTTTACTGATTGGCTAGAGACAGACTGAGAGAAATCAACAGGAAAGGGGAAAAGAGGTGGAGAAAAAAGAGACACCTGCAGCTCTGTTTCACCACTAGTGAAGCTTCCCCCCTGCAGGTGGGGACTGGGGATTTGAACCTGGGTCCTGGTGCATAGTCACCTGTACACTCTACCAGGTAGGCCACCTATCTGGCAAAGGACAGGATTCTTAGTCCTTTGGAGTATTTTTTATATATTGATTTATGTATTTATGTATGAGTGAAAGAGAGGGAGGTGGAGTGAAAAAAAGCAGATCACTATTTTGGCATATGTAGTGCAAGGGAATCAAACCCAGGACCTTAACCTTCCAAGTTAGACTTTCTACCCACTACACCAGCCACCAGGCAATGCCTCATGGAATCAAATGGGCATTAAACCCTTCCATGGACTTCCTGCAAAGAGGTCAGACACCAAACCCTGTGCTGTTACACTATAAAGAAGCAAAGCGTGGATACACATTAATGAACATGTATACGAGGGTAAATATAGACATGTTCAATTTCTTTTGATAGCATTTTCTTTTTAAGATTCCCTATTTCTGGCGTAATGTGGTCATCAGGTTTATTTCATTTATCTCCTAAGTCACAGCATCTTCATCTACCCATAGTACAAAAAAAAAAAAAGCATCCTACTTAAAATAAATGAAAAGTATATGTCAAAGTTGGAGATGAAACAGTCGCCGGAGTGCACGGAGGAGAAAATCAATTGGCAAATCGCAAGGAGCGCTCTTGCACCTCCTCAGTCTTGCAAAGGCGTCGGGCTGTTTTCTGTCGGTTTGCTGGCTTTTATTTTTAAGATGCCCTGCATTTATTACAGGAGCCAAGGAACCCAGAGCTGAAAGCCAATACTAATGTTTTAATTCCATCAAGTATGTTTCAATTCCCATTTTGCATCTTGCATTAGGAACCCAGACTCAGTCGATACTGCACAGAGCTGTAGCCTTGTGGTTGGGCACAAGGGCTCCGCCAAAGCTGACAAATGCTTCTGCTTCGCAGCACACAGACAAACGGGGCTCAAGTGAAGAACCTTCTCGCCTCTCTTTTCTGCTGCAAAGAGCAAATCTAGTGTCAATCAGAATGGATGAGCACCATGCACGTCACTCCTGATGTGAGTGTCTTTTAAGAGTGTGGACCTTTTTTTTAATATGTTATTTTTTTATGTTTTCATTTCTTTATTTAGAATAGAGACAGAAATCTAGAGGGAAGGGGGAAGTGAAGGGGAGCAGAGGAGAAAGAAGGGGAAAAAAGAGGAGAAAGAGAGAGACCTACAGCACTGTTTCATTGCTTGCAAAGTCTCTCCCCTGAAGGTGGGGTTTAGGGGTCTGAACCTGGGTCCTTGCACGTAGTAGTGCATGTGTGTTTTACCTAGTGTACCACTGCCCTGCCCCAAGAGTGAACTTTTTTTTTGCTACAAACGTATTCCTCTCCAGAGATAACACCAAATAGACTAGACCTTAACTTTCTCCCATCTCTGTGTGCAAGACTCCATGACCACTTGCTTAAATATGAAAGATAAACATCTACAAGCCTAAGTAAGTAAGTAAGTACGTAAGTGTTCACCCCCTCCCCTGCTCAAATAATTATTTTTAGACGCCATTTAAACCCAGAAAGTTTATTATCTCAAGTTATGAATTTTTTTTTTTTTTTTGCGGAGGTTGGGGATATTGCAAATCCAAATATTTTCACTGAAAAAAAAAGGAGAGAGAAAGAGAGGTAGAGACAGAAAGAAGGAGAGAAGGAAGGACATCTGCAGACTGCAGATATAGAGTTTCCCCTTTGCAGGGGGGGGTCTCGGACCTGGATCCTCAAGCATGGTATTGTGTACACTCTGCTGTGTCAGCCACCACTCAGGCCCATTTTCCACAATTTCCTATGTTAAAACTGCAAGACTTCAACTTTAGTAAAACCTTCACATTTGACTGTTTGTATCATAATTTGAGGATTCTACCTCTCTATCTCTCTCAGTCTCTCACCCTCTATCAAAAAAAAAAGGGGGGGGAAATAAAATGACCACCTGGAACAATGGAGTTGTACAGGTACCAAGTCCTGGAATAACTCTAGTGAAAAAGAGAAAGAGAAAAAAGAAAGAAAGGGATGAAGAATGAAAGAAAGAGAAAAGGAGAGAGGAAGGAAGGCAAATCAACACAGTGAGAACGATACACAATCTACAGAAATATGTGTATGTAAAACAGAGGACCTTCCTCTTGAATTCTTCCCATTCAAATAACGCTTCTCAATTACAATAATTACCTTGATCTCTACAATATAATCTTTAATGAACTTTGTCCAAAGCAGCCCTCACCTTTCTGCATGGGTCACACAACATGAGGGTAGGCCTTGCCACTGTGGGGGAAAAAAAAACTACAGGAAAGAACTAATATTTCAGCTTCAGGGCTGGCAATAACATAGAAGAAAATGCTTTCTTAAAGTAAAAAATTGTTTCGTTAAATCTGGCAATGACTGGAGTCTGCTTCTTTGCCCATTCTAATGAGAGTGGTGGTTCTAAAGATAAAAACACCCCGTTTACGTTAAATGTCCCCAGGCCTAGACTGCCAGCCCTTTCTACCCAGCAGGTGCACAGATCCCATTCTCTTTCCCACGCCGCCCACCCCCCCCCCACACACACACACACTTAACAAATTATGTATAAACAAATGAACTCCCTGGGCCAGTTCCTTCTGAATTACTCCTTGGTCTCCGAATGGTTTTTCCATCAGGACGAACCTTTTCCGTTCCCTTATGCACCAGCAAACATACTGATACAATTTAAAGGTCATGTTCTTTTCAAACTGACAGAGCCCTCCAAAGTTTTGACGAGAGGCCCTCCAAACCTCACACCCTACAGGCGGAAAGGAATTAAGTAAAGCATCACTTGGTGGAAGCTCAATCATGTGAACTGATTAGAAAATGCAGCCGTTGGGGGGGGGGGGTGGCCAAGGTGACGGCAGCTCATCTGGGAAAGGAGATGTCACCAGCAGAGGCAACCCCCCTCCCTCTGGCCCCTGCCTGGCTGGCACAGACACGGGGGCTGGAGAACCACGTGAGGGTCAATGAAGATATAATTACCTTCCCACAAGAAGCCTCTTCTTTTCAAAATCCCCAATGAGCACCACTTAATTAGACTCACCTTTTTATTCACAGGCAGTCAAAGTTTCCTCCAAGCCCAAGTGCCACTGCTTCAGCACACAAGGACATTCACTTGATCACTCAAGAATCACCAAGAGTATAGACTCTGCATAAATATGAATTGCAAGGTTGACAGTGATATGTTTATTTAGAGTTGGGGTTGTGTTGCCTGGTGCATTGGCTGTTTGTGATTTTTACCCCTCTTTCCCTTTCTTCATCTGTCTCTGGAACAAAATGGCACTGTGCTACTGATCATGTCTACATAGGCTGTCCTGGGAGAGATCAGTGTGGCATCGAACATTCTTCCATGATCTTTATTAATGTGATCTCCATTATTCGCATCTTGGACTTCTTTGTTTTGGTTACCTTGTGGTTCAATCAGAAGCTACTAGGTTTCACTGAGATGAGATGTGACAAGGCACTATGCTGAGAGGTTCCTGCTGGGACTGTCATGGGAGAGGAGGTGGTCTTGGCAGGAAGACTGGTCAGCTACACAGCCTTCACCCAGCCACAGCCTTTCTTCCCAGGCCTTCCCTCTACCTCTCTTTCCTACAGTCTTTCCAGACCCTGCCTCTGAACACTGATCCAGCATCAACTAAAAAAAAAAAAAAAAAAAAAAAAAACTTCAGCCAAAAAATAAAAAGAGAGAAGTAAAGAGAAACACCTTGTTTTGCTGCAATTGCTCACATATCCTCCAAGTTAGCGCCGAGCTTGTTAAACGTTTTCTGGGATGGCTTTCCTTTGAAGCTTTCCTTCTAGTCTCATTGACAGATGCACATGAGCCCACAGCCCTGGTTGTCCCTGTCATGGAAGGCTAGGGCTTTCATCCCAGGATTCAGTCATAAAATAGACTGCCCTTGTCACTGTTCTTTCCTCCGCTTCACAACTTGTGTCTTTCCCAAATGAACGCCCTCAGGCCTCTGCCTGGCACAGACATATGCTGTGCCCAGTCCTGCCCATCTTCTCCTGGAATCATCCACACCTTGTTTCCCAAGCTCTCACACCATCCTGCCATATTCCTGTGCTCAAAGACCTGTGTGCTGGTGGGGACATGTCCCATGCTGTGCTTACAACAAAAAGTGGTCATTAAATACAAACTCTGGATTTAGACATGTACTACTGCAGAGAAGTGTGGGAAGATTATTCAAAAAAAAAGAAAAGAAAAGAAAAGAAAAGAAAAGAAAAGAATAGAATAGAAAAGGTGCTGGGTGGTGGTATACACAGCTAAGCACATGTTACAATGCACAAGGACCCAGGTTCAATCCCCCTATCCCCACTCACAGGGGTAAGCTTCAGGAGTGGTGGAACTGGTCTGCAAGTATTTCTCACTCCCTCTCTACTTCCCTTTTCTTTTTTCAAGTTCTCTCTATCTCTGTCCAATAGATAAATAAATAAAATATTGTTTTAAAAAAAGGACATGGGGGGGTCTGGAGGTTGCACAAAGGGTTAAGCACACATGGCACAAAGCTCAAGGACTGGCATAAGGATCCCATTTAGAGTCCCCGACTCCCCACTTGCAGGGGAGTCGTTTCACAAGTGGTGAAGCAGGTCTACAGGTAACTGTCTTTCTCTCCTCCTCTCTGTCTTCCACTCGTCTCTCCATTTCTCTCTGTCCTATCTAACAACAATGACATCAATAACAACAGCAATAATAATAACCACAACAATGATAAAACAACAAAGGCAACAAGAGGGGGGAAAAACAGCCTCCAGGAGCAGTGGATTCGTGGTGTAAACACCAAGCCCCAGCAGTAACCCTAGAGGCAATAAATAAATAAATGGAAGTCAGTTTAAGAGATTAAAAATAAATTAGATAAATACATAAGAAAAACCACTGATGCTCTCATTAAGACTACATCTCCTTGGGACTGGGTGATGGCACACCTGGTTGAGCACACAGTACAATGCTCAAGGACCCAGTTCAAATCCCTCCACCTCCTCGTCACCATCTGCAGGGGAGAAGCTTTGTGAATGGTGAAGTAGTGTGGCAGGTATCTGTCTGTCTCTCTGTCTCTCTCTCTCTCTCTCTCTCTCTCTCTCTATATATATATATATATATATATATATATATATATCCCTTTCCTTTCCATACCTGGATATCTCTATCCAATAAATAAATGAAGATAATTTATTTAAAAAAATAAAAGACTCCATTTCCTGTCTCAAGTTTAACTATAAGTACATTCATTGCCCTGTATACCTTTGCACTTTCTTATGGAGATGTTATACAGAGGAGGGGCAAAATAACTATCAATCAAATGGTCAGTCAGCATGTGTGGATCCAATTTTATTGCCAAATGCACTAGGTATTTATAGGAAATGCAAAAAAATAAATAATATACTGTCCTGATGGGATGCTAGCTCGACAGTAGAGCAAAATTTGCAGAGATGAAGTCTCAGTTTCAGTTACCAGCACTGCACATGCCAGAGCAGAGTGATACCTTGGTCTTATGATCTCTTCTCACACTCATCTATTGGTGCCATTTCCAAGGGTGGGGTGTTTAGACTCTCCCCCTTACCTGTTCTATTGACCTTGGAGAGGCAAGGAGAATTGTCTTGTTCCTGAACAACCTGCTTCTCCTGCTGCATAGTTTGGTGACAGGTGATATGATGGTTGTGTTTGTATGTATTAAACTCATCCTGGACCAACATCTAACACATGAAAGAGCATCTGTCAGCCTGCAGGGAAGATGGACAAGTAAAATTGCTTCAGTTTCCGGTCTGGGTGATCACACAGTGTCTCATTCCCTTTCCCAGTGTTCTTTGTTCTGTTCCTCATTATAGCTGATCATAGACCAGGGCCCACAAGGCTCAAGCTATCTCTGAAACCCCAAGCCCAGCACAGAGCCTAGCACCAAGTCATTGCCAAAATCAGACTTAAGTTTCTATGGATTTTGAGTGGTTTGAGAAAAGTCAACCAGTAGTTGACTTTGCTCAAGGAGGTAAAATCATGACCTTGACCTTGAAGCATTGCCTTTGTCCACAGAGCTGCTCAGCTGTGCTCGGGGCCCTTACCTGTACCACTACAAGTCACAAAATCCCAGGAATATTTACAGCTGGTCTTTAAACAGCAGCGGATACGAATAAAAGAGCAATATCTCACATCATTAGTCCATAAATATGCAGTTTAGTTTTATTTGTCAAATAAAATAACCTGAGATTGAACTGCCTACTTGAGAGACACAGACATACATACACCTGTCTCCTTGACAGGCAGCCTCCTTTCCTGTCTTCATGTCTGCAGCCCTTCACAATTTTCTTTCCCCAAATATGTCCTGCACTCTCTCTTTTTTTTTCATCCTTAGGAAGAATCCTTCAGACAGATTTCCCATCCCTTCTTTCTTGAGAGAAGCCAATTCAGTGTCCAAAGTGTCGCTGAGGCCACCTACTCAACCTCAGAAAGGGCTGGGACCCTTTCCCTACCTGTTCTCAATTAAGGAAAATTCGTTTTCATTCTATAAAATGCTTGTGGGGGGGGGGGGCAGGGGTTCAGGCAGTGGCACACCTGGTTAAGTACACATATTGCAGGGCACAAGAACCCAGGTTCAAGACCCTGGTCCCCACCTGCAGGGGGAAAGCTTCACTAATGGTGAAGCAGGGCTACAGGTATGTGTGTGTGTGTGTGTGTGTGTGTGTGTGTGTGTGTGTGTCTTTCCTTCTCTATCTCCCCCTCCTGCTCTCAATTTCTCTCTGTCTCTATCGAATAATAAATAAATAAATACAATTTCTTTTTTAAAAAAGTGCTTGCAGGGATGACAAAACAGCTCGTTTGGATAGTGCACTGCTTTGCCATTTGCGTGATCAAGGTTCGAGCCCAACCTCCACCATATTGTAGGAGGCTTCAGTTTGGTGGTCTCTTTCTCATTTATTTATTTGTCTATTTATTAATCTGTTTTTTTCCAGAACAGTGTTCAGTTCCAGCTCATGGTGCTGCTGAGAATTGAACCCGGGACCTCAGAGACTCAGTCATGAAAGTCTTGTACAGCCATCATGCTATCTCCCCAGCACTGGTCTATTCAAGACTCTCTGCCTCTTGGTCTTCATCTCTTTCTCTACAAAAGCCATCCTGGAGCAGTGAAGCTCTGGTGATGACAATTGGTTAATTAATCACATTTGATTAAAGGGTTTGATCCTGTGCTGGTTTGCAGCTGAGTTCTTCTGGTCCTCTGGGACTGGGCTCACTCCCTTTCCAAAGTAGGGAATATGCACCCCAGCCTCGGGATCCAGTTGCATGTGTCTTAACTGACAAGAGCTCCGGGTACAAGCTGGAGGCTGAGAGCACATTTCTGGGGAATCAGGACTCCAGACGATAGAGCACAACCGTAGCCCCATGTGTCCTGGTCCATCTGGCTCTGGGTACAAGAGGCCTGAGAGGTGCAGGCGCACATTTCCATTCAGAGTTAGGAGTCATAGCGGAATGAGGAGACTGGGTGTGTGGGCCTTCTGCTTTCAGGGTGTGGTAGGGTGACACAGCTCTGCCTCTCAGCAATACCACCTGCCCATCATGAGTCCCCAAAGAGGGGCCTTGAACTTTATCTATCTTGGGTGCTGCTCAGCCTGAGTCAAACATGTTCTGATCTGAACTTTAACAGTTGTTGGTAATTTTGAAAGCAGCAATATTAGAGTCAGCTTATCCTGTCAACACATAATATCGCCAAGGCTCAGTGTATTAAGTCTGAACTTTATCTCAGAATGTCAGTTCTTTTGCAAAAAGGACTTTGACTTTCAAATTAATGTTCACCTTGTAGGCTCAGAGGCTGTGCTCCACTGGGGAGATTGAGGGCCGCCACAGTGGTGAAGTGTGAGGCTCTTGGGTAGATTCAGCAGCTGTCTAGTGCTCGTTGCCCCATTACAAGGGGTAGCTGGGTCAAGTGCAAGAGTGGTTGATTTGGGGCCAGGTTATGCAAAAAGACTTTCAAGCCTGACGCTCCAAGGTCTCCGGTTCCATCACTGGCACTACTATATGCCAGAGCTAAGCAGTGTTCTGGAAGGAAGGAATGAAGGAAGGAAGGAAGGAAGGAAGGAAGGAAGGAAGGAAGGGGAAGGAGGTAGGATGAAAGAGAAAGGTAAAGAAGTGACTGACTTCCCGTGCTTCTTATAAGTTCAAATTTTGTTTCTCCTTTTTTATTTATAAAATAAAAAATAGAAAATATCAACAAAACCGTAGGATGAGAGGGGTGAAATTCCACACATTTCCTACCACCAGAGTTCCACATCCCACCCCTTCCACTGGAAGCTTTCCTATCCTTTACTTCTCTGGGAAAGATCTATTTATTTCCTTATTAATGAGAGAAGGAAAGAGAACCAGAGCACTATTTCAGCATATTTAGAACTAAGAATTAAAATCAGGGCCTTGCATTCTATCACTAAGCCACCCCCCTCCCGCCCACCACCAGCCCCATTCTCTCTGTATTTTTACAGCAAGTGTGTGGAAATAATCGTACCAGATTTTAGATGGTGTTCACCAGCTCCCTCTCACACTCAAAGCTCGGACATTACACAGTCTTCAGTTCATATGATGTTTTGTTATTTTGCCTTTTTTTTTTTTTTTTTTACTTTCCACTTTGTGGGGAGGGGCTGCTGGTTTACAGTATAGTTAATGACACATAGGTACAGACTCTCCTCTCCCTCCTGTACCATCATGCCCCAGGTCCCCCTCTGTCCTGTCCCTTCCTCTTTCCCCAGAGTCATTTGGTACTGGGCCTTTTCAAGGCATTGCACGTTTGCAGATTCCATGCAGCATTAAACTACCCTGAATTGAGTTTTTCAGAAGGGAGTTGGTATTGTCATGGAGTTCAAGGCCAGTGCAGGCCCATCAAAATGACTCGATTGAATAGTCTGCTGTTTTTCCCTGTGAGCAAGCCAGCTTGGAGCTGGGTTGAAGGATGTTTTGGTGCTATGGTCCTTCTCCTCTCTCTGGAAAAAAAAAAACTGCATTTCCACCCATCTAAAAGCTCTTTCTGAAAGGTACCCCACTAGCCCCAAAACATTTGTGCTCTGAACAAATAGAGGAGACGCCTTGCACTAACAATTCCATTTCTGTCTTCTTAGGAATCCAGAGGCAAATCAAGGAACTAAAAAAAAAATTGTAAAAATTGGAGAAAGGATTTGGGGAGCTTTCTCAGCAATTGAGCTCAGGGTTTTGCTTAGATGAGTAAGACCCTAGGCTCCATCACCTGTACTAGATTTGTGAAGCAGAATGGTACTCTGATCATTCTCTATTTCTGTCTCTCTCCAAAAAATAAAGTATGTCTCAGTTAAAAAGAAAGCAGGGACAAGACAATGCACAGTCAAGCTTTTCAGTCAGCCCTGAGTAGGTACTTTGAAACAGAGGAAATCTGCTAAAAGCAGAGTGATTCTGACATGATTTGTAGGCATGGTCTTTGGGATATGGGAGAGGCTGGCTTTCTGACCGCATATCTCCCATGAAATCTTACCCTTTTGGTGTCCTTGGAAGTTTCATCTTTTTAAGTGATGGTCATTTTCTTGGTGCCAAGATACTGTTTTTGTGCTGGAGCACTTGTCAGAAATAGTGACATAAGACAGAAACTTATTCTACTTGCTGTGAACAAAAAGGAATGTGTCTTGTTAGCAGCCAGGCAGGATACACAGCCCAGGCCAGCAGCTTTTATTGCTTTTACACAAGAGAGGAAAATACCATCCAGTTCTATGATGTTTGCTCCATGAAGAAGCAGGGAAGGTTTGCCCCAAAGCACCAGAACTGGGGGGTTCTGGTGGGCCACTCATACAGGCATTTGGGGGGTGTGTATGTGTGTGCTCAAACCTGCAGAATGTAATAAACCTTCTGAAATCAATTTCACTGGGGTGAGAGTCCTTCAAGATACACAGTTCCCATGTAGCCCAGCCAATAGATCCACTTTCAAGGCCAAGTCTACCCACCCCATGGGTTCTTTTTCTCGACTAAAACAAGCCTTGTTCACATAAGGCATCCAAGGAATAGGGACTGTTCATGTCGGTCACACAAACTGGCTAGACTGAATGATCTGGTTTTCGTTTCTTTGTTTCTTGTGGACATAGCTGGGAACACTTCTCCCTTGAGTATTTAGCTGAGGCTCAGCTGTAGCACAGTGGGTTAGATTGTCACAAGGACAGCCAGAGTGCCGGGTAGTGGTACATCTAGTAGAGTGCACATGATAACATGTCCAAGGATCTGGGTTCCAGGCCCCAGTCATAATCTGCAGAAGGCAAATGTTCTTGAGAGCTGGAATAGTGCTGTAGGTATATCTCTGTCTCTCCCCTCTCCCTCTCTCTCCCTTTCTATCTCTATGTCTTTATCAGAAAAAAAAAAGACAGAAAGAAAATAGTAGAGTGGTTATGGAGGCACTGAACAACAGGATTAATTAATCCTGTGGCAAAGAACAAGAAAGCAAGAAAAGAAGCAAGCAAGAGAAAGGAAAGGAAGGAGGAAAGGAGGGAGGGAGGGATAGAGAAGGAAGGGAAGGGAAAAGAGCTAAATATGAGCTTCTTGAAAATATGCTCAAAGGCAGATGTTGACAATGAATAAAAGTGTGGTAAAGATTTAGAAGTCTGAGGGGCCGGGCAGTAGTACACCGGGTTAAGTGCACATAGTACAAAGCACGAGGACCTGCACAAGGATCCTGGTTCGAGCCCCTAAGTCCCCACCTGCAGTGGGGGAGGGTCACTTCACAAGTGATGAAGTAGGTCTGCAGGTGTCTCTCTGTCTCTCACCTTCTCTCTCTCTTCCCTTCCCCTCACAATTTCTTCCTGCCCTATTCAAAAAAATCAAAAAAGTGGCCACAGGAACAATGGATTCATAGTGCTGGCATGGAGACCCAGCAATAACCCTGGAGGGAAAAAAAAATAGATGTAAAAGTCTGAACCCCTCTAACCTAGATCTGTTGAATGTAAGGGCCCTTCAGGATAAGCTGGTTAGTGTTCCTAGAAGATAGTGATCCCTTTTCCTGGACAAGAAGTGAGGGGCATGGAGACAGAAGCACAAGTCTAGAGTCTGTGGCAAGAATAGAAAAAAAAAATTATCCTCATAGAAGGGAGAAGTCTTCACCTCTGAGTGACTACTATAGTTAAAATATCTATAAAACATCCTTACACCTCTTTGGGGAAAAGAAGTTTGTAATGCAAAGAAAAGTCTCAGCTATCTCAAGGTCTGGGATTCGTTCCTATTCTGGTGATTATAGGCAGCCTTGCAAACTGTGACACTTCCTCTCTACAAGTGGAGGAAGGTTCCTTCCACGAGGATAGCAAGAGTCCACTGTGTAGGGTTCCTATGCTCGTGCTTGGAAGGGCAGACAGCAAAATGGTCCTGCAAAAAGTCTTTTATTCCTGAGGCACCAAAGGTCCCAGGTTTAATCCCCAGCACTGCCATAAAGCAGAGCAGAGAAGTGCTCTGTAAAATAAACAAACAAGCAAATAAACACAATTTAAGGGAAAGCCCCACTTTGTGAGTGGAGAAGCAGTACTCTTTTGATTGTGCTGGTCCTCCTAGCACATCTCACCTTTTTCTGCTGAATACCTTAGTTGTGTGGCTATCACATGTGAATGATTTAGGTCAGAGACTCTGGAGTGGGGAAATAGGTCAGTGGGAGAACACAGAACTTAGGCACCTGAGGCCCCAGGTTCTATTCCTCAGGCCAGGGTTGAGTGAACACGTGTTCTGGGTCAGATGTCAGGGCATCCTGGCCAACACTTTTTGCCAGCTGACAGGAACAGGCTGCATGTTCCATGGTCAATGCCACCTGATCAATATACATGCTGCCCCTCTAAGTGCTGGAGCTCTGTGTCCAGTTGCAAGAGTGTTCCAGGGGGGAAGGGACACATAGGGGAATCCCAACTGGACCCAAGCTCAAGAGGGTCACGTGGTAATGGGAGTAGCTCTCAGACAAAGGCCACATCATGCAAGAAGGAGGTCAATGGAGGGTTAATGATTTCTATTGCTCATTGAGGAAAAGATGCCCCTCCCTGTTGGCTGTTCTAATCAAGATTCTGGTATCTGTGCTTCTTCTGGTGGCTCTCAAAGATGCTGTGGACATAGCCTAGGAAACTGCTACTGCCTTCAGCCTTGCCCCTTGGCTGGCTGAGCCTATCTGAGCCACCAATTTCCCAACAGTTCCCCCTTACACTCAAAACAACCAGCACAGGCTCCCAACTATCCCCACCTGATTTCTAGCCAAGGCTTCCTCCAAAAGGCTTATGGGGAAAACCCAGCTCTGAATTCCTGGAGGAAAACTTGCTGACTTAGAGGAAGACACCTGGACAGTAGCGTGTTGGCAGAGACTGTGGGACTACCTAAATCCAAAACTCACTAACCAAGTCCTATAAATGGGGTGCTGTGTCTAGTGAGGCCCTAGGAAGAGAGAAATGGATCCTGCCAGGGACAGACACTTTATTTTATCTCATGTAGCTTTATTTATTTATTTATTTATCTATTTATTCATTTATTTACTGTCACTGGAGCCTCACCACTCTGAGCAGACTATTTTCAGATGGGGGGGGGATGGTAGACAGCATAATGGTTATATAGAGAGACTGTTATGGCTGAGGTCCCAAAGCCCCAGGTTCAATCCCCTACAAAACTATAAACCAGAGATGAGCAGTGTTCTAATAAAAAGGAAAAAAAACAAAAAATAATAATAAAACACAGATATTTGGGGCCGGATGGTGGTGCACCTGGTTGAGCGTACATGTTATAATGTGCAAGGGTCAAGATCAAGCCCCTGGTCCTCACCTGCAGGAGGAAAGCGTCACAAGTAGTGAAGTAGGGCTGCAGGCATCTCTCTGTCTCTCTCCCTTTCTATCTCCCCTTTACTCTCAATTTCTGACTATCTCTATGCAATAAATAAATATAGCTAATAAAAAAATTAAAGAGAGGGAAAATGGAAGGAAGTCATAGCACTGAAGCTTCCTCCAGCACAGTGGGGCAGATGGCAGGCCTCAACCTTGGCCAAGCATATAGCAAAGCAGCCATCCAGGTGAGCTATTTTGCTGGCCCTGGAAAAGGCTATTTCAATGAGGAAGATTTTAGTCAGAAAAGAAGTAGCTAGGAACGGGCTCACCTGACAGAGTGCACACATTATTATGCTTAAAAACAACAATAATCATCATCATAAAAAAGAGGGAAATTTTCCAGGAACAGAGCAGCACCAACAAAGCTGGAGAGATGCAGAAAGTTGCACTCTTGGACCCAACTCTGCTGCATGATTTAATCAACCACATGCCTCTAGGTTCCCAGACACCTTCCATTACAGAAGCCCCTCTTATCCCAGGGCTTTTGAATGTGACTTTACCCATGTCAGAAAGGCTCTTTTGCATATATATATATATATATATATATATATATATATATATATATATATATATATATGAGGGGGCCAGAGCACTGCTCATCTCTGGCATAAAGTGGTCCTGGGGATGGAACCTGCAGCCTTTGGGGCCTCAGACATGCAAACCGGTATTCCTAATGCACTGAGCATTAGGTTAGTTCCCCTTGGACTTTCAGATCTCAAAGTTCTGAGGAAATCTTACAATCATATTCACCTGAGGTAGTTTCTTCATGACTCTTCCTGCTCACTAAGCTTCACTTCCTCTTTTTGTTGCATGTTCATAAAATGGCAAAGCCTCCAGAATACTGTGTCTTGTGTGTCTCATTCACTGTCTTCAGAGGTCAGGAGACTGCTGGCTAACAGTAAATTTCTAAGAACTAAAGGACCCCCGTGAGGGACCATAGTTTGGCCTTTTGTGGTCTGGGCCCAGATCAATAGACTCTATGGCTGTCCATGCTTTCCTGGGTCTGGTGAAGCAGCCAAGTGCTAGGCAGAAACAAGAGTCAACCGGGGAAAAACTGACAGACTTCAGGCAAAAATCTCACCAGTGGTGTGGGAATTGGCACGGTGGTTCGAGTGTTGGACTCTCAAGCATGAGGTCCTGAGTTTGATCCTCAAAAAAGCTTTGTGCCAGGCTTGGGGCAGCGGAGTCCCCACCTGAGCACACACATTGCCATATGCAAGGACACAGGTTTGAGCCCCCACCTCCCACCTGCAGAGGAAATAAAGCAGGCCTGCAGGTGTCTATCATTTTCCCTCCTTCTTTATCTCCTCTACCCACCTCAATTTCTCTCTAGTCTATCCAATAGGAAGAAGAAGAGAGATAGAGAGAGAAAGAGAAGAAAGAAATAAAGGGAGAGAGAGAAAGAGAGAGAAAGAAGGAAGGAAGGAAGGAAGGAAGGAAGGAGGGAACGAAGGAAGGAAGGAAGGAAGGAAGGAAGGAAGGAAGGAAGGAGGGAGGGAGGGAAGGAAGGAAGGAAGGAAGGAGGGAAGGAAGGAAGGAAGGAAGGAAGGAAGGAAGGAAAGAAGGAAGGAAGGAAGGAGGGAAGGAAGGAAGGAAGGAGGGAGGGAGGGAAGGAAGGAAGGAAGGAAGGAAGGAGGGAGGGAAGGAAGGAAGGAAGGAAGGAGGGAAGGAAGGAAGGAAGGAAGGAAGGAGGGAAGGAAAGAAGGAAGGAAGGAAGGAAGGAGGGAAGGAAGGAAGGAAGGAAGGAGGGAGGGAGGGAAGGAAGGAAGGAAGGAAGGAAGGAAGGAAGGAAGGAGGGAGGGAAGGAAGGAAGGAAGGAAGGAAGGAGGGAGGGAGGGAGGGAGGGAGGGAGGGAGGGAAGGAAGGAAGGAAGGAAGGAAGGAAGGAAGGAAGGAAGGAAGGAAGGAGGGAAGGAAGGGCATGCTGGGGGGGGGGGGGTTGTGGTAGAGCAGCAGGTTAAACACACATGGCTCAAAGCAGAAGGACCAATGTAAGGAACCCGGTTCGAGTCCCCGGTTGCCCACATGCAGAGGAGTCGCTTCAGAAGCTTTTAAGCAGGTCTGCAGGTGTCTATCTTTCCCTCCCCCCTCTGTCTTCCCCTCCTCTCTCCATTTCTCTCTGTCCTACCCAACAACAATGATGGCAACAACAACAATAATAATAGCAACAACAATGATAAACAATAAGGGCAACAAAAGGGAAAAAATAGCCTCCAGGAGCAGTGAGTTTGTGGTGCAGGCACCAAGCTCCAGGAATAACCCTGGAGACAAAAAGGAAAAAGAAAAAAGAAGAGCAAAGAAAGTGGAAGCTCTCAAAGTTTGCATCATAAGGAAGATTCGAGATCACGGAACACCAGAGATTCAGACCACACAAGGGCATGTGGGAATGTTCTCCCATTTGCCCAGCTCTGTCCTTGCTTCTCTCCTGCAAAAAAATTTCAAAAAGGGTTATAGCTGTAGAAAGAAAATTATAGAACCACAGTTATATCAGTTTCCTTTGACCAAAGAGAACAGGCTAGGGGGAAGAGGAGGAGAGGGTAGGGGGAGGGGGCAGGGGAGCTGTTCTGCAGAGCTCTTACTATTTGCTAGAAAGCTTAGCCCAAGTTCCCAGCATCCCCTCAGCCAGAGAGAGGCTAGGGCTCCAGAAAGTTGAGGGACAGTTCCCTGAGGAAGCAGAAGATGAAACGTTTGTGTTTTGTTTGAATTGATAATGATGTCAGTTTCAGTTATGGGCTCATTACAACAAACCTGGGATGTATTAGCGGCTCTTTAATTGAATTTGGATATAAGGAGAGTTGTGAATGCTCCTTTAAATAAGTGGAAGCCAGAGCCTCCAAAGTGGCTGCCGTCAGCATTAAACAGCTAGAGATGAGGCTCTTTCTCACCCTCCACCGGAGCTCCAGAGGAACCCTGGAAGGCCGTCTTTCCCATTCCAAAGTTCAATAGGATCTAAGGAGAAAGATTCCACCAGGAGAATTCTCAGAGGGCGAAAGCAGGCCTCAAAGAGGTGACTTTTTTTTAACATTTATTTATTTATTCCTTTTTGTTGCCTTTGTTGTCCTTTTTTTATTGTTGTTGTTGTTATTGAGGTCGTTGTTGTTGGATAGGACAGAGAGAAATGGAGAGAGGAGGGGAAAACAGAGAGGGGGAGAGAAAGATAGACAACTGCAGACCTGCTTCACCACTTGTGAAGAGACTTCCCTGCAAGTAGGGAACCGGGGTTGCTTGAACCGGGACCCTTACACCAGTCCTTGCGTTTTGCGCCACCTGCGTTTAACCTGCTACACTACCACCCAACTCCCAAAGAGGTAACTTTTATTACTCACTCTAAACCAGCAGCACAAAACAGGTTCACTGTCACAGGAGAGACCTCTCTCCTGTGAGTCACTCAGGACTCATGTCAACCATCATCTTTCCTGACTTCAAGGTGAGAGCCTGTGGGACCTCAAACATGTCCTCTGAGAATTCTAGTTGTCTAAACCAGATCCTGATAGAGGAAATCTTGACCCTGTTTGCAGACTAGTTGGTAAATGCATGTCCTATCACCTGTGGGCTTACCCATTTTCCTTCACCCTTTCCCTCTGCCATGTATCCCTTGTTAACGATTTATTTTTTATTTTTATTTCTTTATTGGGGGATTAATAGTTTACAGTCGACAGTAAAATACAATTGTTTGTACATGTAGAACATTTCCACATAACAATACAACCCCCACTAGGTCCTCCTCTGCCATCATGTTTCAGGACCTGAACCCTCCCCCTCCACCCCAGAGTCTTTTACTTTTGAAATGGAGATAGAGAGGGGGGAGAGAGAGACACCTGCAGCACTGATTCACTGCTCATGAAGCTTTTCCCCTACAGGTGGAGACCAGAGCATTGAATTTGGGTCCTTGTGCATTGCAACATGTGTGCTACTGCCCAGCCCCCTTTATTTATTTGAGAGAGAGAGAGAGAGAGAGAGAGAGACTTCCGAAGCATCATTCTGGCACATGACATGCCATGGACTGAACTCAGGATCTCATTGAGGTTGATAATCCAACTGACTATGTCCCAGGTCACTACCTTATTCTCTCATAACAGTATGCAATTCCTTCCAGAAAACTCTTCTTGTCTTATAAACTCTTCTTCCTTATAGACTCCCCAATACACTTATGCACACACATACACATATACACACACACATATAAACATAAATAGGCTTATGCACAAACATGTATATAGACATATGCACTCATTATATAGAAACACTTCTTACATGCCTGCAATTCGATTTGAACCTCACATAAATAAAAAGTAATGTTCAAACTATTTTTCAATAAAGTGTTAAAAGTCCAAATTGAACAACCTATATTTTGTCTGACACCCCTGGCCTGGGAGTAGTTTGATTCCTAAACTCATATCATAATATCCACATAATATCTTGGGGTACCCTATCTAACTCCCCGAGTCGAGTCACCAGATATAACCCTAGTGCATTCTTTTTAGTGGATGAGTAGTATTCCACAGTGGGTATGTTCTTGAATATTCATGCAACTGATTACTTCTATATTGGGCTGCCACCACCATTTCATATAGTATATTCTCATCCTCAACCAAAGGAAGAGAGGACCACACAGTTGGTTCTGTCCTACCTCCTTAAATTAAGCATCCTGACAAAGTCAGACCACAAACCCACAGCAAGAAAACACATAGCTCAGAACAATCACCCCCATGAGACACTGTGGCTACCTCAGATGCCCTGGACGGTGAGGACAGATGACAGAAAGGAGCTGCAAAAATGTCCTGATTTCCCAAAAAGAAACAAAACAATGGAGACGATGAGATGCCTCAGACCGGAAGCTTGAAATCTGCTCTGATGTAAAAGTGAAGACGGGCTCATTTGCCCAAACTCACAGCAGCATATTTATTTGTACACACACACCCCCCATCAAGTCCTATCTTGAAGTCCATCCTTGTGTCCAAAAAGACAAAAAAAAAAAAAAAAGAGGGAAAATACAGAGCATCCTGGTTGACATTACAGCAGCAGCAGCAGCCTCGTTTTACCAACCATTTAACTCCCTCTAAGGACCCGGCTGGGAGACATGGGGGCACGTTGATGGGAGCTGTACAAAGGTCAGTGATTTGGAGGTGCTTTCCGACAATTTGCCAGGATTTTGGCATTTGTAAGCATCCATAGGACAGCTCTCTAGCAAGCTGACCTTGACAGCGAATGGGATAAATAAACCTTCAATTTACCCCCTCCAGCTCTCCACCAGCCAGGCCAGTCCCCACGGATCCTTCACCTGTCCATATCGTTCAACTGCCTGCAACTTCCAACTGACGCACATCCACAGCTCTGCAGCCCAGTGACAAACACCATCTAACAGAAGAGGCTTCTGAAAAGTCAAAGCCAATACTGCTTCCATTGAAAATTTAATGCCGGCTCCATCTTCGCCCATCATTCTTCCGACTGTTGCGCCCGTCCCAAGAGGCCCTTGGAGCTAAAGCACTGCTCCATAACAGGTAATGACGTGGCATTTAATGATACTGTCCAAAGTGATCCCAGTCTTTGGGAAGTAATGTGCACTCATGTACCAGATAAGCACCGCCAAACGGACTGAGCTGCCGTATCTTTCACGGCCCTGTCACCAGATACAATGTGACACATCCCTGGCCATCGTACCTGCTGCTCCATTGACACCCCCTTGCTCTCCCCTCCCCCGTCCCCCACACTGCCATCAGACAAAACATGCATTTTCAGAGGATGGGGCGGCTCCAAGGGGATTCAGGCAAAGGTAAAGATGGTAACAGACCTGTAATTAAGTATTCACAGCCTCTTTAGTACTTCAATGCTCTTGGATCCGCTACTAAAAAAAAAAAAAATCTGTGAATTACACCTCATTGAAAAATGTCCTTAATCAACTCTGACATGTTTTATTGGAGGCAGCAAAAATGTTTCAGTATGATAGATAAGGTTAAAAATGTTACTGCTCTGATCATTTACTCTAGTGCCTGGAAAAAAAAAGAAAAGAAAGAAAGGAAAGAAAAAAGAAAAAGAAAGAAAAGACAAGAAAAGACTCCAAAGCCAAAACTATTTGCATCATTCATGCATCAGATGTAAGGAAGGGAAAAAAATTTTTTTTCAAAAAAAAAAAAAAAAAGAAAGAAAGAAAAGAGAGAAAAGCCTTATCAGCCTGTTTTAGCTGATGGGACAAAGTGCACACTTTGCATTTTCTGACAAAGTTATGTTGTTTATGTAGATAAGGCAGAAAAATAATTAAAAAAAAAAAACCCTAACATTCCCACAGTGTCCATAGGGACTGGCTATGTGGCCGCATCTGTAGAGCATTGGCGAGGCCAGGCAAACACTACCTTGCAGCTTCAGACCAAACAGAACCTCGCCCTCCTCCCTCTTCACACACAGTGGTGGGTTTTCCAACAGCACAGGAGGCCCACCAGGATGTGTACTGTGACAGTTCCACAGGTTTCTCCACAGTATTTGTCTCCCCCGGCCCCCAACCACCGCTGAGGTTGCAACAGAGAAATATGAAAACTTGCCAAGCAATGGTTACTAACCTTTCAGAAGCTGGTTTCTCATGGAAACGTTGAGCCCTGCTGTTCTCCGCTTGCTGGCTTGGGATGCCGGAGATGGGCGTGCAAATGCCCAGGATTTCTTATCCTCCTCTGAAGAATGGGTCTTCCGATGTGGAACCTGGATCTATCCTGGGCAATGAACTATGAATGCTTTTACTCCTACAACACAACTTCACCCAAGTATGACTTCATTCCTCCCCATACTGTCATGTTCTCCTAGGCAGACTCATGTCTTGCACCATAACATAAAGACCCCCCCCCCCAACACAGCACAGCAGAGACGCAGTATGAGTTCTCACCAAGAGGGGGTAAATTTCAGGTCCTGGCAATCTCTCACCTGGGGATAAACCCAAGGTAAACAAAGACACCTAACTGAAGAGACCTATGCACATCTATGTTCACAGCAGCAGTATGAAATAGCCCAATCTTGTCCAATGACAGATGAATGAATAAGAAAGGTGCGGTACATGGATCCGATGGAATACTACGCAGCAGCTACAAATCATGAGCTCATCCCTTTTGCAATATCTTGCTCAGAACTTAAAGGTATCATGTTGAGTGAGATAAACCAGAAAGAGAAGAACTGATCAATACTGAAATAATCTCTCTCATAGCTGGAATTAATGGAGGGGGGGGGATAAGGACAGTGAGGTAAAACATTAGGTGAAACTTGGACTGGTTGTGGAGTATTGTACCAGAGCAAAAGACTCTGGGGAAGGAGGGGAAAAGGGTTGGAATTAAGGGGCAGTGAGGTCCTGTTTGTATGTTGGGGAAGCAAATGTCTCCCAGACATCTATCATGGGGAGATGAAGGGTTATGCCATTGTGTCTCTGACTGTACTATAAAGCATTAATCCCCCCCCAGTAAAATAAAATAAGATAAAGCAAAAAAAAATTAATTTCAGACACAGGGCTAATCAGTCACATGGTCAATAACAGGTTCCCATGTCCTCAGCACCATCCTCGATAAAGAAGAGAGGGCAAGAGCAGCTGCAATGAATGTCAGGCAAACAACCTTGCCAACACCTGACTGACGCAGGCTGACGAGGGTTGGTAATGAGCAGATTATCATGACAGCTCAGGCAGGAGAGAGCAAAATCAGCCTAGCGACCACTGCTCCAGGACATACCACTTCTATTCCATCAGTGTGTGTGTGTGTGTGTGTGTGTGTGTGTGTGTGTGTGTGTGTGTGTGTGTCTATAGGCAAGCCTCTCTTAGGCCAGTCATAGACTGTATTGTTTTCCAAATAGACTCCTGCCCAGAGGGATTGAAGTTCATTAAGAATCTGGCAGACACTCACCTGTCCAGTCTAAGTCTGGGGGAAAGAATCTTTGCGGGAGGCTTCCTGATCAAGGTCACCACCGGGGGTCAGATAAAGCCAGTAACTCAGGGGAAATGGTTACTGATCAAACAGTGGGATTAAGCATTAAACAGAGCAAGAGAGAGAAGGGATGACGTGGCATTAAAATGCTGCTTCTTTCCAAACCCATTGTCCTGGGTAACTAATAAATATCTTCTCTCTGCCTCTCTATCAAAAAAAAAAAGAGAGAGAAAAAGAATAAGGGGGAAATAACTACCAGGAAAGGTGGAAAACCGTGCAGGCATGAAGCTCCAGTGATAACCCTGATGGCAAGGTTAAAAAGGGGAAGTGTGATAGCACTCCCAGCAGAGTGCACGTTACCATGCGCAAGGACCGGGTACCAAGCTGCTTGTCCCCATCCACAAGGTGGAAGCTTCAAGAACAGTAAAACAGTGCTGCAGGTACCTCTGTCTCCCTCTCTCTAGCTATCTATCTCTTCCTTCTCAAGTTCTCTGTGGCTCTATCAGGAAAAAGAAGGATGGAAGGAAGGAAGGAAGGAAGGAAGAATGGAATAATGGAAGGGAGAGAGGGAGGGCAGAGTGCTGAGAGCAGTGCATTTGCTGTGCAGGCACTGAGCCCCAGCGTTAACTTTGGTGTCAAGGAAAAAAAAAAAAAAAGATGGAGGCTGGTGGCAGTCCTAGTAAATCACACCCATTACCAAGCACAAGAACTCAGATTTAAGCCTCAGGTTCCCACTTGCAGGGGAGTGGTGAAGCAGTGCCGCAAATGTCCCTCTCAGGTTCTCTCTATCACTATCAATAAGGTGAAAGATTGGAGGGAAGGAGGAAGGAAGGAAGGAAGGAAGGAAGGAAGGAAGGAAGGAAGGAAGGAAGGTAGGATGGAGAAGAAAGAAGGAAGGAAGAAAGAAAGAAGGAAAGAAAAGAAAGAAGGGAAGACCTTGTGGGGGTTGTATTATTATATGGAAAACTGAGAAATGTTATGCATGTACAAACTATTGTATTTACTGTTGAATATAAAACATTAATTCCCCAATAAAGAAATTTAAAAAAGAAAGAAAGAAGGAAGGAAGGAAGGAAGGAAGGAAGGAAGGAAGGAAAGAAAGGAAAGGAAGGAAGGAAGGAAGGAAGGAAGGAAGGAAGGAAGGAAGAGAAAGAAAGAAAGAAAGAAAGAAAGAAAGAAAGAAAGAAAGAAAGAAAGAAAGAGATAGAGAATGGAGAGAGGAAATGTCCTTGAGAATGGTGGAGTTGTCATGCCAGTCCCATCAATAATGCCAGTGGCAAGAGAGGAGTGAGGCCCATCGGGTGCTAGAGAGAAAGCATGTATGACCCTTCTGTGTCTTCCTCCAGAGGAGAGGCCTCCAGCAGCCCTACCCTCACACGGAACTCCGGCCCAACTTCGAAGGGCCAGGAAAACCCAGAGTTCTGTCCTCTAATGTGCAGCTCAATCATTTCCCCGTCCCTGCCAGGTGTGACCCCCTCAGAGAATGCCTGTCGCTTGGGCATCTCCCCCTCACAGAAGGGGGGCATTCTCTTCTTCTCTCAGAGACATAGGTTAAGGCCTCACTGAACACTGTCCACAGGTTCATGGAGACTGAGTTCACACGAGATGAGGTATCAGGAAAGCAACTCCTCAAATCACCTTTTTTTTTAATCATTCAACCTCCACCGAGATATTTTCCTTCTCATCAGCACCACACAGGAGAGACTCCATTTCCATTTGTAACTTCACTCCCTCCACAATCCTTGGCCTTCACTTCTGGCCTTCCCTGCTATCTCTGTTTTGCCATAGCAACCTGCTCCATGGCCTTCACTGTGGGCTCCCCCATGTTATTTTGTTTGGGCCTCAGCTACTGGAAAAGGAATGTTTCAGTCACTGTGTCTGTGTGTCTAGGAAGCCAGGGGCCAACTGCAGATGGAAAACAGGGAGTGAATGAAAAATGTCCTTAGGGAAGTCTCTGAAATCCAGTATGAAGACCTCCAGATGCAAGTCTTACACATGATTTTTTTTTAATTACCACTGGGGTTATCACCAGGACTCGGGATGCATTGGATCGACCTTCTTGTGGTGCATCCCGTGAGTACCCATTCATTGGGGAAACTGACGATCCTTCCTAGCTGACTGAATCCACATGGATCCCAGTCACTTTCAAAGCCAGCAACAAGCAGCTCCTGACAACTTTCAACCTGAC
Organism: Erinaceus europaeus; assembly: GCF_950295315.1. Taxonomy (NCBI): domain Eukaryota; kingdom Metazoa; phylum Chordata; class Mammalia; order Eulipotyphla; family Erinaceidae; genus Erinaceus; species Erinaceus europaeus. The sequence goes on from NC_080163.1 coordinate 180,651,579, forward strand.
CTGTTGATTGACTACGGAAGAAGGGCAAACGCTAGAAGAAGAAGTGCCAGCACTAAAAATCCACTACTCCAGGCAACCAATTTTTTCTTTTCTCTCTCTATCTCTATCTCTCTCATTTGCTAGGACACAGAGAAATTGAGAGGAGAAGGAGTTAGAGAAAGATAAACACCTGCAAACAGTCTTCCCCATAAACCGCCCCCCCACACACAGGTGGGGAGAGAAGGCTCAAAACTTCTTCATGGTAATGTGTATCCTCAAACAGGTGCACTACCAACCAGCCCCATTTTTTATATATTTATTTGTTTTATTTCAATGAAAATGAGAGAGGAGAGAGAGAGAGAGCAGAGCCCAACTCAGCTCTGGTTTATGGAGATTGAGTCTGGGATCTAGAAGCCTCAGGCTTGAGAGTCTTTTTGCATAATCATTATGCTGTCTCTCTTGCTGTTTCTTTGCTTTTTGAATGAAACAGGTCAGACTGAAGAAACCACCAAACACCAGGACCAGGGAGATAACCCCATGTCTTCTCCCTCCTTAGCACAAGACCCTTTCCCCCAAGCACCTGTCCCCCATCCTATAAAACCTTAACACCCTAAAACCTAGAGGGCAGCCTCTGTCAGGATCTCCCCCAAGGCTGTCACTCTTTTCTGCTTCAGCATGAAGAATAAGAGTCTTGTTTGGGCCAACTCTTTCTATGTGTGTGCCTCCTTCCCAATTTCTTTTCTTTTTTTTTTTTTTTTCAGCTTTGTATATTCTGTTTATTATTATTATTTTTCTTATGGGAATTTTTTTTTATTTCTTTATGGGGAATATGGCCAGCTCCTCATGGGGCGTGAGCACTTCCACACTACGATCATCCTCTCTGGCATTATGCTATTCCACTGCAGAATACTGTGCCCCAGTATGGTTCCGTAGCCCCCATGTCCACTTGGTCGATTCCAAATTATATTCCTCCATGAGGATAATTTCTGGAACCATCCGTTCCACCCCGGTTCCATGGCTGCCAGTTCTTAGCAACATCTCCCCGCCAGATATTCGTCGGGATGCGGCATCATCTAAGTTCATTTCCCACGTCTACGCTCGACCAGACCTGCCAATATACGCGGATATCTTCGCCCACCCTGTCCAACGCTTGACGTCTCGTCACCCAGTCTGGTCCCCTACGCCTACACTGAACTTCTCTGTTCCAGTCTCTTGGAAACAGAGTTGGCAGTCAGCTGAGGTAAAGAACAAACACCTCATCACAGACCCCTGCAAGTGTCAACCCGGCTTTGACCTAGCACGTTATGTATGATTGGGCCCTCCTCAATCGCTGTCGAACAGGCCATGGCCGGTGTGCCGCTATGTTCCATCACTAGGGAGCCAGAGACGACCCGAACTGCCCCTGCGGCTACAGACAGACTATGACCCACATAGTCAACGACTGCCACCTCTCCAGATTCAAAGGAGGTCTCGAAACTTTACATCAGGCTCAACCTGACACTGTTGACTGACTGGCTACGGAAGAAGGGCAAACGCTCGAAGAAGAATGGGGAATTAATGTTTTATATTTGACAGTAAATACAATAGTTTGTACATGCATAATATTTCCAGTTTTCCATATAACAATACAACCCCCATTATATGCCCCAATAAGTCCTCTGTCATCCTTCTTGGACATGTATTCTCCCCACCCACCCACCCCAGAGTCTTTTACTTTGGTGCTTAGGCCGATCTTGGATGGACCTTGAAAAATTCTCGTTAAGTGAAATAAGTCAAAAGCAGAAGGATGAATATGGGATGGTCTCACTCTCAGGCAGAAGCTGAAAAACAAGATCAGAAAAGAAAACACAAGTAGAACCTCAGCTGGAACTGGCACATTGCTCCTTCCCAATTTCTACTTGAGGAAGAAGACAGAGATGTCCCCCACCACCACCCCTATGAAATGGTGACTTGGTCATCAACTTTATAACAAAATGGTACAGAGAAGTAAACAGTGGCACTCGTTGTCTTTTTAAAATTAATTTGTCTTTTTAAGTTAATTTTATTTCTTCTTTTTTTATTTTTTCTTCTTTTAACCAATACATTGTGCAGCACTGATTTATAGGCAGTGTAGTGATTAAACCTTGGATCGCACAGCCTCAAGACAAGAAAACTACTTTGCATAACCATTATGCTATCTCCCCACCCAGTCCTGAATTACTGTAATGACCCTTGAACCTATGCCTGAGGCTAGAGGCCAAGTGTTAACCATTCCCACCTCCAGCAAGCTCTCACCCAGGGCTGAGTACAGATCACAACTCCGAGGACTTCTGCCAAGTGGCATCCCCCATCCCCCCTCCCTCACACTGGCCTGGCCCCAGGGCTCTACCCTAATCAGGCACCCAGGTTAGCAACTGCATACGAGGCCCTTGAATGGCACTGTAAGGAGTGTGGACACACACAAAGCAAACTTCCTGTTTTCCAGAAAATGACATTCCCACCCACTGTTCTTTTCCAGATCACAAGACAAGTCTCTGGAAGATAGAGAGAGAAAGGAGAGAGGGGTGGGAACGATGCCCACGCAGGCAGAGGTGTGAGGGCAGAGACAGTTAAGGATGCTGAGAAACCCCTGTTAGACTGCAAGACATAGAGTGGTCTCTGCAGACCGGGTGGTGGCAAGAGCAGGGAGCATCCCAAGTGTGTTCCTGATACCTTTCAAGGAGCTCGGAGACTCACAGAAAGACAGAGGCAGCTTTGGGAAGATAACACTTTCATCAGGCAACCTTGATGGGCATTCTTAAGGCCATAAGCCCCAGGTATGAGCACAGCACAGAGCCATGTTATCCCTTTAAGCCCTCTCTTTTATGCATTCGATTTGTAATCTTGTTTTGAGAGGCCCTCATTATAAAGGTTTGATTGCCACTATTAGGAATAATCACTAACCCCCAGGAGCTGATCACTCTTAGCCAGAGCCTGGTATTATGGTCTCTTGGAGCTCAGCTCCATCTCTCCCAGTGGAACAACACCTTGTGTTCCTCATTGTCAGAATCCTTTAAATGGAGCCAGTAATGCCAGCATCCACCATCAGCTCCAAATTCAGTCCCCTGTATCATAAGCCAGAGATGAGCAGTGCTGTGGAAATAAATAAATAAATAAACAAGTGAGTGAATGAATAAATAAATACATTCCCTAAAAAATATCATAGCCAGGAAAGCTGGGTGGTAGAGCAGTGGGCTAAAAGTACATGGTTCAAAGCGTAAGGGCCAGCATAAAAATCCCGGTGAGAATCCCGGTTCATGTCCCCAGCTCCTCACCTGTAAGGGGAGGTCGCTTCACAGGCAGTGAAGCAGGTCTGCAGGTGTCTATCTTTCTCTCCCAGTCTCTGTCTTCCCCTCCTCTCTCCATTTCTCTCTGTCCTATCCAACAACAACAACAGCTATGACAACAATAACAACTACAACAAGGGCAACAACAAGGACAACAAAATGGGGAAAATGGCTTCCAGGAGCAGTGCACTTATAGCGCAGGTACCGAGCCCCAGCGATAACCCTGGAGGCAAAAATACATATCAGCCAGAGTTGTGGTAACACAACGGCTAGCTTTACTGACGTGCGGAGGAGACTCCATCTGAAGCACTTCCAAGATTTCACCTTTTCCGGTAGTGCAGCGGGTTAAGCGCACGTGGCGCAAAGCACAAGGACAGGAGTAGGGATCCTGGTTCGAGCCCGAGTCGCTTCACAGCTGGTGAAGCAGGTCTGCAGGTGTCTGTCTTTCTCTCCCCCTCTCTGTCTTCCCCTCCTCTCTCCATTTTTCTCTGTCCTGTCCAACAACGATTACAACAATAAAACAAGGGCAACAAAAGGGAATAAATAAATAAATAAATATTTAAAAATATATATTAAAAAAAAAAGATTTCACCTTTTCAGCAGAATCTCCCAAAGCATGTGGCTCCTATCCATGAGGTCAGGGACACACAGGAACCTGGAGATTGATGCAGGATGGAGTCACACAGTGACAAGGTGTGTGTTCCTCAAGTTACAGTATGACGAGATTCACAACTTGAACCTGGACATTAAATCAGAAACAGATTGATACATGCAATGGGAATTTGGGGAGGCTCTATATCAGAATCAACCAAAGCAGCTTTACAATTGCAACAGGTATTCAGGACACTGCTTTCAAGACTCTATTCTCCCTCAGATTTTTGGGGTGGTCTGTGCCCCAAGAGGAAGAGAACAAGGTAGCAGAGAGTGTCATCCACACATTAGTTTGACCATATTTACATCCTACAGTCAGTCTCACATGTGACAGGCCCAAATCCCGAGCATGGCCTTGACCTTCAAACTGAAAAGTTGATTGCCCTGACCATTCTATTCTTGAACTCAATTGCCCCAAACATATATATATATATTCCCTTTCATTGCCCTTTTTATTTTTTATTGCTGTTATAGTTATTATTGTTGTTGTTATTGATGTCATCGTTGTTGGATAGGACAGAGAGAAATGGAGAGAGGAGGGGAAGACAGAGAGGAGGAGAGAAAGGTAGACACCTGAAGACCTGCTTCACTGCCTGTGAAGTGACTCCCCTGCAGGTGGGGAGCTGGGGGCTTGAACCGGGATCCTTTAAAAAAATTTATTTTAATGAGAGAAATAAAGAGATAGAAATGGTGAGAGAAAGGGAGAGACCAGAGCACTGCTCAGCTCTGGTTGATGGTGATGCTGGGAATTGAACCTGGGACATAAAAGCCTCAGGCATGAAGTGTTTGTATAATCACTATTCTACCTTCCAGTTCAATCACAACTTTAATATCTGCAAAAAGTCCTCCACCTTTGCCATACATCATGTCACAGTCTCAGGTCTCACCCGATACTGATGACACAGGCTACAGCACACGTGGGATTAGTATTCTCGGGGTTGCACCTGTATGAGGCCCAGATGGCATTCCCCAGGAGTCCAGCCTGGAAGACAAGCCATTCTGGGTTACTGGACAGGTGCCAGGCATGAAATAGGGTGCCGTGGCGGTGAGCATGGCTGGGCTCCTTGGCTGCCCACAGACTGGCTCTAGGGCCATGCCCACCAGTTCCTGCCACCCAGAAGGACAGCCCTGCTCCTCTCTGTTCACACATGCTCCTCACACATTCTGTGACAACTGGCAGTGGCTTATTCATCATTTCAGATTACAACTTTCTGTTTCCTCAGACACCCATTTTAATACCCTGACATTTCTGTTGAGCCCATAACATTCTGTCAGCTGTTTACATTTCTCTCTCTCTCCCTCTCCCTCTCCCTCTCTCTCCATCTTTCTCTCTCCCTCTCTCTCTCTCCTTTACACTGATCACCTTTTCTGCGGTGTTCTTGACTCTTCCCAGTCCTGGTGTGCAATGCATCCTGAGAAGTTCAAAGTGTCTCCATCACTACCCACACCACTGACTTCCCAAGGAAGAGTGTCACGGCAATCATCTCCCAAGGCACTCGCAGCTTAGGCTACAATTTCAGGGTCCAAGATGCCTGAATATGAAAGAAAAGTTGTGGTGCTGTGGATAAAGGATTGGACTCCCAAGCATGAGATTCCTAAGTTCGATTCACAGCACTGCATGAACCAGGCTAATGCTCTCTCTTTTTTTCTCTCTCTCCTCTCTTTCTCTCTTTTGCGCATTCTATTCTATCTTCTTACGCTTTCATATCATAAATAAATAATAGGGACTGGGTGGTGCTGCACCTGCTTGAGCATACACCTTATGTCAACGAATAATAAATAGGGGCCAGGCAGTGTTGCACCTGGTTGAGCACACGCTTAACAGTGCGTAAGGACCCAGGTTCGAGCCCCCGCTCCCCACCTGCAGGGGAAAGCTTTGTGAGTGGTGAAGCAGGGCTTTGGGTGTCTCTCTGTAACTCTTCTTCCCTATCTGGACCTTCCATCTCAATTTCTAGCTGCCTCTATCCAGTGAAGAAAGAAAGAAAGAAAGAAAGAAAGAAAGAAAGAAAGGAAGGAAGGAAGGAAGGAAGGAAGGAAGGAAGGAAGGAAGGAAGGAAGGAAGGAAGGAAGGAAGGAAGGAAGGAAGAAAGGAAGGAAGGAAGAAAGGGAGAGAAAGAGGGAGTCGGGCGGTAGAGCAGCTGATTAAGAGCACGTGGTGCAAAGCGCAAGGACCAGCGCAAGGATCCCAGTTTGAGCCCCCGGCTCCCCACCTGCAGGGGAGTCCCTTCACAGGCGGTGAAGCAGGTCTGCAGGTGTTTGTCTTTCTCTCCCCCTCTCTGTCTTCCCCTCCTCTCCCCATTTCTCTATGTCCTATCCAGCAACAATGACATCAATAACAACAATAATAACCACAACAATAAAACAAGAGCAACAAAAGGGAAAATAAATAAATATTTAAAAAAGAAAGATAATAAAAATATATTTAAAAAATTAAAAGTAAAAATTAATGAATAAAGAATTTTAATCTAGTCATGGGGAAAGTGGTCAGGGAGATAGCATAACTGTCCTACAAAAGACTTTCATGACTGACGCTCTGCAGCCTCAGATCCAGCACCACCACAAGCCAGAGCTGAGCAGTGCTTCAGTAACCTAGACTCTCTCTATCCCCCCCTCTCTCTGTCTTTCTCTCTCTCTCTCTCTCTCACACACACACACACACACACACATACACACACACACTTTTTCTCTCTCATTGGATCTATCTGTAACTCTTTCAAAGTCCAGTCATGTTGGGCTTTGTGTCTCCATTTATACATAAGCAAGGAATTCTTGTCTACCCTTTCCCAGTTTATAATCAAAACCCTTTTTCCCAAAACCTATAGGTAGAAAGAGCCCGCACTGCCCATACTTGTTTCTATCCGCCCCCTTGTCTGGCTCATTCGCAGAACTATTCCCAGACACTGCCACTGCCTGTCTCATACCCAGTCACAAGCACTTGCTAATTCACATTCCTCCTGCCTCTATTTCCTTCTCCCATCCTCTAGCCGCCCCCAACATGAGTGGTCTTCAGCAAACATCAGGCAACCCCCGCGCTACAAAGATCCCATAAAGTGCTCCTCATGGAGCTCTGAATGCAATCCGAGGGTAGTACACCCAATAGAGCACTGTGTAATATTTATAATTTTTTATTTATAAAATGGAAACACTGACAAGACCATAGGATAAGAGGGATATAGTTCCACACAATTCCCACCACCAGAACTCCGTATCCCATCCCCTCCCAAGACAGCTTTCCTATTCTTTATCCCTCTGGGAGTATGGACCCAGGATCATTATGGGATGCAGAAGGTGGAAAATCTGGCTTCGGTAATGATTCCCCACTGAACATACTCTCAGCCTGTCCCTCTCTTTCCCTAGTAGGGCTGGGCTCTGGGAAAGTGGGGCCCCAGGACACATTAGTGGGGTCGTCTGCCTATGGAAGTTAGGTTGACATCATGGTAGCATCTGGAACCTGGTGGCTGAAAAAGAGTTAAGATATATCTTTTTTATATATTTTATTTGCTTTTTTTAGAGAGAGAGAGACCATAACACTGCTAAGCTCTGGTTTATGTTGGTGCTAGGGATTGAACCTGAGAGCCTCGGGCATGAACATCATTCGCAGAACCATTATGCAGTCTGGCCAGCCCAGGATCCAGGTTTAAACCCCTGGTCCCCACCTGCAGGAGGAAAGCTTCATGAGTGGTGAAGCAGTGCTGTAGATCTCTCTCTCACTTATTTGCTCCCTCTAGTCTTTCTCTGTCTCTCACCCTCTACCAGAAATAAAATGAGGAAGGAAGGAAGGGAGGGAGGGAGGGAGGAAGGGAGGGAAGAAAGAGAGAGAAATGCCACTAGAAACCGTAGAGTCATCCAGTCACAGAGATAGCCCTGGTGGCAGCAACAACAACAACAATCACAAAATGATAACTACATAAAATCAAATAAAGCAATCCAAATAGCCTGCTGTAGTCCCCAAGGCTCAATACAACCTACCCCTCGCCTGGCTCTCTCCATCATTCCCTCTAGCCCTCACACTCCAGATTTAGATCAACTGGATTTCCCTTCGGATCCTTGGGTTTCTTCCCATGGCAGGGTATGTTCTGTCTATATGATCTAATTCCTCCACCCACGTGGGAAAAGGACAAAGTTGGTTTTTTTTTTTTTTTTTTTTTTAACAATAAATGGTGTTGGAACAGATGGACAAGTTTTTGGAGACAAGAAAAAATAAAATGTTCAGCCCCTGCTTGGTTCTTACCTACCCTCCGGCTCTGATTTAAACATCGGTTGCTTGAACAGAAGGATCTCAACCACACCAGATGAGACAGAACCCCCTGCTCATCTCCATGCCACCATGGTGATTGTTTGCTTCACATTCTGCGCTGTAGCGTTTAGTTATTTCATTCATCTGTCCATTGACTTTTTTTTCTCCTGTTCCATGCAGGAATGCACATGCTAGCAAGGCAGGGACCTGTCAGTGATCACTGTCACATTCCGTCACTGCCTGAGACACAAACTATGAGACCAAAGACATCTGTGGGATTAAAAAACATAGTAGGATGGGGGTGGCAGGCAGTAGCACACCTGGTTAAGTGCTCACATTACAGTGGGCAAGGAAGTCCCTGGTCCCTACCTGCAGGGGGATAGCTTCATGAATAGTGAAGCAGGGCTGCAGGTTATCTCTTTGTTCTCGTTCCCTCACTATCTCTCCAACCCCCTCAATTTCTCTCTGTCTCTATCTAATAAAAAATAAATAAAGAGGGAGTCGGGCTGTAGTGCAGCGGGCTAAGCGCAGGTGGCGCAAAGCACAAGGACCAGCATAAGGATCCCGGTTCGAACCCTGGCTCCCCACCTGCAGGGGAGTCGCTTCACAGGCGGTGAAGCAGGTCTGCAGGTGTCTATCTTTCTCTGCTCCTCTCTGTCTTCCCCTCCCTCTCTCCATTTCTCTCTGTCCTATCCAACAATGACAACAACAATAATAATAACTACAACAATAATAAAATAAATAAATAAATAAAGATATTCAAATAAAGGGAGTAAGACGGTAGTGCAGCGGGGTAAGCGCATGTGGCACAAAGCACAAGGACCGGCGTAAGGATCCCGGTTTGAGCCCCTGACTCCCCACCTGCAGGGGAGTCACCTCACAGGCGGTGAAGCAGGTCTGCAAGTGTCTATCTTTCTCTCCCCTTCTCTGTCTTCTCCTCCTCTCTCCATTTCTCTCTGTACTAACAACGACATCAATAACAACAACAATAATAATAACTACAACAACAATGAAAAACAACAAGGGCAACAAAAGGGAAGATTAGTAAATAAATATAAAAAATTTAAAAAGAAATGTTATTATAAAAAATTTTTTAAATATTCAAATTAAAAAGAATGGTAGGGTGAATGAATGAGTGAATGAATGCTAACTCTGTGGTGTGAAAAAATACATCAGTCAGTTGTAGAAATCAAAACATGAAGAGGAAAAGAGGAGATCTTCTCATACTTTGTATTAGAATCTGTTTCAAAGCTTAGACTCTGTCTAGTCAAATAAGAAGCTATAATATTTAAAACTATCATTCTCAAAGAAGAGTGAATACAGAAACAAATCAGTGAAATATAATAAAAACTCAAGTAAGTAAACATATCACTCAAGTATTCCAACAATACTTTTCAAATCAGCAAGCAGAGATTATTCAAAAAATGGTCTAGAAACAACAAGGGGGGAAAATGTGTGATAGTACTTATTCATTATGATAATATCAATGAATTTGAAATGACTGAAAATTTAAATGGAATATTAAACCAAACTATTAGAGAATAAAATTTCAGCTAATGACAATCTTGGAATGAAAAAAAAAATCTTGGAATGAAGAATTTCTATGAGTGACACTGGAGAAAACATTTATATATTTGACCATGTCAAAACAAACAAAAAAGTCAAAGTTATAAGCTGTTATTATGGCCGCAGGACTTTCTGTTTTCAATATATTATTTAATTATTGAATAGAGACACAGAAATTGAGAGGGTAGGGAGGACAGAGAGAGGGAAAGAGACAGAGAGACACCTGCAGCCCTGCTTCACCACTTGCGAAGCTTTCAGCCTGCACATGGGGACCAGGGGCTTGAACCCAGGTTCCTTGCACACTATAATGCATGTGCTTAATAAGGTGCGCCATCACCTGTCCCCACAGCAGGACTTTCAATTATTTCTAACACAAAGAAAAAGTGAATATTGGGAGTAGTGGAGTACTTCAGGCACTGGACCTCAGCAATAAACATGTTGGCAAAGAAAAAGAAAAGAAAAATGCGGTAAAACAGTGTCTCCTCTCTTTCTTTCTCTATCTCTCCCTTTTCCCTCTCAATTTCTTTCTCTGCCTCGATCAATAAAAGAAAAAGAAAAAGAGAGATCCACCAAAAGCAGTGGATTTTCCATGTAGGCATGGAGCCCCAGTGATAACCCATGTTGCAACTAAAGAAGAAAAATAAGAAAGAAAGAGAGAAAGAAAGAAAGAAAGAGGAAATGAATCTTTAAAGAAACTAATAGCAAAATGGCAGAATTAAATCCAACTCTATCAATAACTATACCGATATGAAAGAAGTAAACTGTAATTAAAAGACAGAGATTATCTGATTAGATAAAAAAGCAAAATCCAATGATTTTTTATCTATAAAATGTATTTCAACTCAAATATACAAAAAGATCAAATTTGAAAGATGGCAGTGGTATCACATGCACACATTATCAATAAGATGATTGAGTGACTAGGCTCCTATCAGGTCAAATCACTTTTAAGATGCATATTTCTTTTTTTTTAATTTTCCCTTTTGTTGCCCTTTTTATTGTTGTAGTTATTGTTGTTGTTATTGATGTCCTTGTTGTTAGGACAAAGAGAAATGGAGAGAGGAGGGGAAAACAGAGAGTGGAGGGAGAGAAAGATAGACACTTGCAGACCTGCTTCACCGCCTGTGAAGTGACTCCCCTGCAGGTGTGTAGCCGTGGGCTCTAACCGGGATCCTTACTGGGTCCTTGTGCTTTGCATCACGTGCGCTTAGCCCGCTGAGCTACCGCCGGACTCCAAAACGAATCTTGAATCTGCATCATTTTTCAAGTGTATGCAGACTGTGCTCCAGGATAAATCTTAAAACCAGTCTTAAAGAATTAAAATTTCTGAATCCCTAGGGCACACCTAATTGAGTGCACACATTACAGTGCACACGGACCCAGGTTTGAGTGCCCAGTCCCCCACCTGCCGGGGGAAAGCTTTGCAAGTGGTAAAGCAGTATCGCAGGTATCTGTATCTGTCTGTCTGCCTCTCTCCCTCTCAATTTCCGGCTGTCCCTATCCAATAAATAAATAAATGAAGGCAATAAATTTATTTATTTATTTATTTCCCCTTGTTTTTCATTGTTGTAGTTATTGTTATTGATGTCGTCATTGTTAGATAGGACGGAGAAATGGAGAGAGGAGGGGGAGAGAAAGATAGACACCTGCAGACCTGCTTCACCGCTTGTGAAGCGACCCCCCTGCAAGTGGGGAGCCAGGGACTCGAACTGGGATCCTTATGCAGTTCCTTGCTCTTTGTGCCATGTGCGCTTAACCCAGGGCGCTACCTCCCGACTCCCGATAATAAAAATTTTAAATTCTAAATCCCAGATATTCTTTTCTGGCCATGATAATTAGAATGGGCAATATAATGATTACACAGAAAGACTCTTGCGCCTGGGGTTCCCAAGTCCCAGGTTCAATTCCTCGCACCACCAGTGGCTCAAAGGGAAAAAAAAAAAAAATCACAGGGGTAATTAGAAAATATTGTGAACAGAGTAAGAGTGATAGCACAATATACACAAGTTATAGGGACAGAAAGGAAGAGAAACAAGGACTGTAAAAGGTACGGAGTGGGGGCCAGGCGGTGGCACACCTGGCTAAGCACACACATTACAGTGCTCAAGGTCCTAGGTTCAAGCCCCTGGTCCCCACCCGCAGCGGGAAAGCCTTACAAGCGGTGAAGCAGGGCTGTAGGTATCTCTCTGTCTCTCTCCCTCTCTACCCCACCATCTCTCTATTTCTCTCTGTCTCTATCCAGTAATAAATAAATAAATACAATATTTTTTAAAAAGAGGTACAGAGTGAGGGAAATTCTGGATGTAACAGAAATGCTTGTATTTGGACTGTGATTTATTGAATACATATACGTGCAACATATCAGGTTATACTATTTAAATGTGTGCAGTTTATAAATGTCAATTAGCTTCAATAAGTTAGGAGAAGTATGGGGTGTAAGTCACACCATATTTAGTGGTAAATTTATAGCATTAAAAGCTCTTAATAAAAATTTTTTAAAAAAAGAAAGAGAAAAAAAGTTCACAGCTTCTACCTTAAGATGCTAGAAAAGAACAAATTAAGTCCAAAGCAAAAGCACAAGAAAGAAAATGTCAGAGCAGGAATCAATGAAAACCAAAAAAAAAAAAAAAAAAAAAAAAGGAAACAGTAGAGAACATCAATGAGACAAAAAGCTGTGTTTTTCAAAAGATTAATAAAATTGATAAACCTTTATAGAGACAGATCAATCAGATACAATTCACCAAAATTGATACAAAAAGAGAAAATGAGACTAGAAAAGTAAATGAATCTAATGAGTCATTAAAAAAATATTTTCACTAGCAAAAGCATGAGCTGTTTCAATGAATTTAATCAACATTAAACAAATCACACTAATCTTATAGCAATTATTTTCAAAAAAATAAGGAAGGAAAGATTTTTCTAACTCACTCTATGAGATGATTATTACCCTGATATCAAAGTTGGAAGACATAGTACAAGGGGAAAAAAATTACAAATCAATGTTACTGACAAAGATAAAATTCTTAATAAAATACAAATTACAGTAGCTTATAAAACTTTAACCCACCTACATTTTAAAAACATTACTATGAAATGTTATTTGTTCGTTTGTTTTAACAAGAGCACTGCTCAGCTCTGGTTTAGGGTGGTGCTAGACACTGAACCTGGGGCTTCAAAGCCTTAGGTATGAGAGGCTTTTTGCATAACCATTATGCTATCTACCTCCATCTACTATGAGATGTTAGAAGTCATATTCATCCAGGAACACAGTATTTAGATCCGAGAACGTAAATATCAATCATTGTAATACAAAATGCTAACAAAATAGGAGATCAAAACCTACACAACTTTTTCCAATTAGATGAAATGCACATTCTACTATAGTAACTGTCAGCAACCTAGATGTAGAGAAGAATTTTTTCAGCACCCATGTCCACCAGAGAAGCAATTACAGAAGCCAGACTTTCCACCTTCTGCATCCCATAAAGAATTTTGGTCCATACTCCCAGAGAGATGAAGAATAGGGAAGCTTTCCAAAGAAGGGGATGGGACACTGAAATCTGGTGTTGGGAACTGTATGGAACTGTACAAACTTGTTAATCATAATTAAATCACTAGTTAAAAAAAGATTTTAGGGGGCTGGGCAGTGGCACACCCGGTTAAGGGCACACAGTATCAGTATTAAGCGCACACAGTATTAAGCTCAAGGACCCACGTGAAGATCTGGGATCAAGCCCCTTGCTCCACACCTGCAGGAGGGAGACTACACTAGTGGTTGCTACCATAACAAGAGTTTGGGACAATTAGCATACGAATGAAGTCAGCCTGAGGCAGAGCAGACTGACAAGGGGATGTATATAATCAAGAAGTCCAGCTGCTGTCTTGATCGGATTACCATCACCTTTTCAAAGGAGGTCTCCAAACTTTACATCAGGCTCAACCTGACGCAGTTGACTGGCTATAGAAGAAGGGCAAACGCTAGAAGAAGAAGAAGCACTCTCCATTTGGCAGGGCTCTGGGGTGATCCTGGTCTCTTCACGTGGTGGTGATCTTGGGTAACTTAGTACGCGGACTTTGGACTTTTGCCTATTTGTCTAGCTAGACTTCTCCTCTCATTCTCAGTGACTTTTTTTTAATTTATTTATTTTCCCTTTTGTTGCCCTTGTTGTTTTTCATTGTTGTAGCTATTATTGTTGTAGTTATTCTTGTTGTCGTTGTTGGATAGGACAGAGAGAAATGGAGAGAGGAGGGGAAGACAGAGAGGAGGGAGAGAAAGACAGACACCTGCAGACCTGCTTCACCGCCTGTGAAGCGACTCCCCTGCAGGTGGGGAGCCAGGGGCTCAAACCAGGATCCTTATGCCGGTCCTTACGCTTTGCGCCACTTGCACTTAACCTGCTGCGCTACCGCCTGACTCCCATTCTCAGTGATTTTATGAATAAATCTCTCTTTTACCTAACCTTAAATGGAGCTGCTTATTTTGCAGTACTTAGATATTTGCCCTTTACCCCTGTTTCACCCTAATAAAAAGCCTTTCTTTAACCCACTTCCCAGCGTCGTCCCGCTGTCAATCCTTTATGTGCCATAGCCAAAGCCCCTTTTAAGTTTTAGTTACAATAACTAGTGGTGAAGCGGGGATGCAAATGTCTTTCTCTCTCCTTTTTTTCTCTTTCCCACTTCCACTCTCAATTTCTATCAATTTCTATAAGTCCTATCAAATAACAAAACAAAAAATGGCCACCAGGAGCTGTGGGTTCATCACCAAGCCCCAATGTTAATCCTGGTGGCAATAAAAAAAAAAATTATTTTCGTGGTCCGGGAGGTGGTGCAGTAGATAATGCATTAGATTCTCAACCATGAGGTCCTGAGTTCGATCCCCAGCAGCACATGTGCCAGAGTGATGTCTGGTTCTTTCTCTCTCTTCTCCTATCTTTTTCATGAATAAATACATCCTTAAAAAATTATTTTGTAAAACATAAAAGTAGGGCTAGGAGAGTGCTCAGTGGTAGAGCACACACTATTAGATGTGAGGACTCGGGTTCAAGACCCCGGCTCTACATGAGAGCATCATGCGTGGCAACGGGAAATACTGTGAAGAATAGAGTGGTCATCTTTTCTCTATTCTCTCCATCTCTCTCTGAATGTAAAAAGGAAATAAAAACATAAAAGTGTATTATCAGCTGTCTTATGATAAACATAACAAAAAATAAAGAGCAATACGTCAAAACATAGGCTAAATTTCTGACTAAAAATTCTAGAGGGTTAGGATGTTCGTTGATTAGAAATTCAATTTTTCAGGGGCCAAGTGGTGACGCACCTGGTTGAGCACACATCACAGTGCGCAAGGACCCAGGTTCGAGCCCCTGGCCCCCACCTGCAGGGGGGAAAGCTTCACAAGTGATGAAGCAGTGCTGTAGGTGTCTCTCTGTCTTCTCTCCCTCTCTATCACCCACTTCTCTCTCAATTTCTGACTGTCTCTATCCAGCAAATAAATAAAGATAAAAAAATTTATAAAAAAAAGAAATTCAATTTTTCATATTGTCACTTCCCTCCCAAAATAGTCTACTCAGTGTGATCCCAATAGAAATTCCCAGCATTAGGTTCTGTTTTGGTTTCCTGTAAATTTGAAAAGGTGAGTGCATCTGTTTGTTTTTTCTTCAGTGTCAGGAGACAACTTGTAGCTTAGGGTTTAAAAAGCATACACTTACTGCATCCTATTTCCCCATGGGTCAGGAACCAGGCATGGCTTAGCTTGGTCTTTGCTCAGGGTCTCACTTAGGAGATTACAATCAAGGTGCTGGGCAGGCAGGATTCTCATCTATAGATTGGGGACCTCTACCAGACTCACTTGGTTGTTGTCTGAAATTAGTCCCTTGAAATTGTAGGACTGAGATTTCAGCAACCACATAGGACCCTGTCAGGTAGCTTTCTTCATAGCCAGCTTACATCTTAGTGGTTTGTTTCTCCAAAACCTATATGAGAGTCTCTCTGCTTTATACAATGTATGGTTTCAATGGTGTGTGTGTGTGTGTGTGTGTGTGTGTGTGTGTGTGTGTGTGTGTGTGTGTGTTTCAAACAAACACCAGGTGCTGCTCACAATCAAAGAACGCCATTATACAAAGATGTGATTACTACTAGCAGCATGGCAGCCATCTTAAAATTCTGCCTACTGGCCTAATCTTAAATACATTATTTTAATGCAGATGGCACAGGGGTGAAGAGAGTCTCTGCCTGTTAGTTCCTTCCACCAGATAAAAATTCAAATCTAGGAAATATTTCAGGAAAGAGTACTGAACTTCTACAGCAACAGATAAATGACTGAGCAAGTTGTGGTCTGTATACACAATGGAATACTTACTACTCAGCTATTAAAAATAATGATTATACCTTCTTCACTCCATCTTGGATGGAGCTTGAAGGAATCATGTTAAGTGAGATAAGTCATAAAGATAAGGATGAATATGGGATGATCTTACTCATAGACAGAAGTTGAAAAATAAGATCAGAAGGGAAAACACTAAGCAGAACTTAGACTGGAGTTGGTGTATTGCACCAAAGTAAAAGACTCTGGGGTGGGGTGGGGGGAGGGTTCATGTCCTGGAACATGATGGCAGAGAAGGACCTAGTGGGGCTTGTATTGTTATGTGGGTAAATGGGAAATGTTCCAAATGTACAAACTATTGTATTTTACTATCAACTGTAAACCATTAATTCTCCAATAAATAAAAAAAATAAAGATCTCAATAGTAGCATGCAATATTATGTTTTCTCTTCAGATAGCATAAAGTTTTTTTCTTTATTTTTTAATTAATTTATTTTTTTAATTTATTGAAGAATTAATGGTTTACATTTGACAGTAAATACAATAGTTTGTACATTCATAACATTTCCCAGTTTTCCATATAACAAAACAACCCCCGCTAGGTCCTCTGTCATCCTTCTTGGATCTGTATTCTCCCCACCCACCCACCCCAGAGTCTTTTACTTTGGTGCAATATGCCAATTCCAGTTCAGGTTCTACTTGTGTTTTCTTTTCTGATTTTGTTTTTCAACTTCTGCCTCAGAGTGAGATCATCCCATATTTATCCTTCTGTTTCTGACTTATTTCACTTAACATGAATTTTTCAAGGTCCATCCAAGATCGGCTGAAAATGGTGAAGTCACCATTTTTTATAGCTGAGTAGTATTCCATTGTGTAGATATACCACAACTTGTTCAGCCACTCATCTGTTGTTGGGCACCTGGGTTGCTTCCAGGTTTTGGCTATTACAAATTGTGCTGCTAAGAACATATGTGTACACAGATCCTTTTGGATGGGTGTGTTGGGTTCCTTAGGATATATCCCAAGGAGAGGAATTGCAAGGTTACAGGTTAGGTCCATTCTAGCCTTCTGAGAGTTCTCTCCACAGAGGTTGGACCAATTGACATTCCCACCAGCAGTGCAGGAGGGTTCCTTTGACCCCACACCCTCTCCAGCATTTGCTGTTGTTACCTTTTCTGATATATGACATTCTCACAGGAGTGAAGTGATATCTCATTGTTGTCTTTATTTGCATTTCTCTGACAATCAGAGACTTGGAGCATTTTTTCATGTGTTTCTCGGTCTTTTGGATCTCTTCTGTGGTGAATATTCTGTCCATGTCCTCCCCCCATTTTTGGATGGGGTTATTTGTTGTCTTGTTGTTGAGTTTGGTAAGCTCTTTATATATTCTGGTTATTAGCCTCTTGTCTGATGCATGGCATGTAAAGATCTTCTCCCATTTTGTGAAGGGTCTCTTGGTTTGGGTAGTGGTTTCTTTTGCTGTGCAGAAGCTTTTTAATTTGATGTAGTCCCATAGGTTTATGCTTGCATTAGTCTTCTTTGTAATTGGATTCCTTTCATTGAAGATATCTTTAAAATTGATATGGAAAAGAGCTCTGCCAATATTTTCCTCTAAGTATCTGATAGTTTCTGGTCTAACATCCAAGTCCTTGATCCACTTGGAATTTACTTTTGTATTTGGTGAAATATAGTGGTTCAGTTTCATTCTTCTGCATGTTTCAACCCATTTTTTCCAACACCATTTGTTGAAGAGACTCTGCTTTCCCCATTTAATAGTCTGGGCACCTTTGTCAAAGATTAGATATCCATAGGTGTGGGGGCTTACTTCTGGGCTCTCAATTCTATTCCACTGGTCAGTGTGTCTATTCATGTTCCAGTACCAAGCAGTTTTGATGACAATGGCTCTATAATATAATTTGAGATCTGGGAGTGAGATGCCTCCAGTTCTGTTCTTTCTTCTCAAGATTGTTTTGGCAATTCTAGGTCTTTTCTGGTTCCAGATAAACATTTGTAGCATTTGTTCTATTCTCCTTTAAAATGTCATTGGAATCTTGATGGGGATAGCATTAAATCTGTAGATGACTCTTAATTTATTTTTATTATAATAGGGATAGCATTCCACACCATTCCTACCACCAGAGTTCTGTCTCATTCTCCTCCAGTGAAATAAACTTTTCATTTTTAGAATTGTAACATATAGAGGCTAGCAGCTAGCCACACGCCCCCCATGGAGTGCACACTATGCACAAAGGCCTGCATTCAAGCCCTCCGTCCTCACCTGCAAGCAGGGAAGCTTCACAAACAGTGAAGTAGTTCTACTGGTGTTTCTCTCTCTCTCCCTCTCTCAACCCCTACCCTCCTCTATCAAAAGGCAAAATAATAGCAGTAATAATAATAAAATAAATAAATAGTTACACATAATAATTAAGTTCAAGAACATTAAAAAATAAAATAAATCCTGGTTCTTTCTCACTGGAAAAAAAGTCAATCTGTTGTTTTGTTTTATTTTCTTTTGTTTTCAGTGTCAAATCTGGCTTTCCTCTTCAGTGCCCTGTTTTGTGATGTGCGCACTTTACACATTAGTAGCACTGAAGTGGTTTTTGTCACCCATTTCCCCTTTGAGAAAACCTCTAAATTTTGTTGATCTTCAAAATTCAATAGTCTGCATAACTTTAAAAACACATAGGCAAGAGCAGGCTGATTCCTAAGACACTCTAGACTAGGGAACCCAGGCACTGTGGCCATGATTCTGTCATCAAGCCATTTGTATTTTCAGGAAACATCAGCAGCAAGTCACCTATGAGAGAAAGACCAACAGCAGAAATTAGGTTGTTTTGATTTCTTTTTCTTTTTTTGTTCCAGAATTAGAATTCACATTTTAAAAAAGAGAGAGAGAGAAGAAAAAGAAAAGAAAGAAGAGAAGAAAAACCAAAAAACACTGGGAATAGTCACAGATAGTCTGACTCTTGCAGGTTAAACATCAGACAGATGTTTATGTCCTCTTTGGACGTAAAAGGGACTCAAGAGCAGCTGGCCCACTTGCAGAAGGAGAATGCCCAGGACAGTCATCCAGCCAGTGAGGGGCCCTGAGCAAGGAAACTCTTTTATCAGCAAATGACGCTTCCTTTCAGAAGTGCCCTCTTCAGGTTGAGTTGTGAATTCCGCCGGATGTGTGTCTGTGGCCCTGAGTCTAACAGTCATTCTTTTCATTCAACTTGCAGCCCTGACAATATTCTCTGGTGCACCAAAGAAAGTGAATAGTAATTAAAGGGCCCTTTGGACAATATCTTTCTGTCTGAGGAATCATAGACTCAAATAATCTAATTTGTAAAAACCTCTTCACTGCCTTACCGCCCAGGTTCCATTTTCTTTTGCATATATTTTCACCACTCAACTAATGATGGATAGAGGGAATTAATACATGGTTGATTGCACCTCACAAAGGTACTTGGCTGCATTTAAGATCCCTGGCATCTTTTTTTTTTCTCCCCATATCACGTAATGTGCTTTCTTAGCATATGTGTGAGATGCACATTGATATTAAAAGCTGTATTCTATACAACCTTATAAAAAGGATGCCACATCAAAAGCCAGAGTTAATATCTAAAAGGCACTATCATCATTTGAGAGATTAGAGCAAGGGAGCCGGTGTAAGGCTGTCTTCACTTGCTGCCTCTATGCACCAGGGTGAAGCCGAACAGTCAGATGCACGACCTCTGGGCTGTGATGATACGGAGTCCATACCACAGCTTGCACGTTGTTAGCCCTTGCTCTAACTATTCTATTCACTTTTTTTTTTAACCACAAGGATTATTACTAAGGCTTAGTACTTGTATTACTCCACTGCTCCCAGCAGTCTTTTTTCTTTTTTTTTTTTCATAGGGGGTGAGAGACAGAGAGATAAAAAGAGGAGAGAGGGGAATCGAGCAGTGGCGCAGCGAGTTAAGCGCAGGTAGTGCAAAGCGAAAGGACCAGCATAAGAATCCGGGTTCGAGCCCCCGGCTCCCCACCTGCAGGGGAGTCGCTTCACAAGCGGTGAAGCAGGTCTGCAGGTGTCTATCTTTCTCTCCCCCTCTCTGTCTTCCCCTCCTGTCTCCATTTCTCTCTGTCCTATCCAACAACAACGACATCAATAACTACAACAATGTTAAACAACAAGGGCAACACAAGGGAAAATAAATAAATAAATAAAAACTTAAAAAAAAAAAAAGAGGGGAGAGACCTCTGCAGCACCTGCCCCACCACTCATGAAACATCCCTCCCTGCAGGTGGGGACCAGGGGCTTGAACTCAGATCATCCTGGAAGGTAACTTGTGTGCTTTATCAGATGAGCCACCACCCACTCAGCCCCCCTAGCTATTTCTGAATATACAATCACAGCGAGTATTAAAAGAGACTCAGTGTGCCATGTGTGGCTTCAAGATGTAAAGCAGAAAGACACAGGATTAGGTTGTTTCTCAAGTCAGCCATGCAACTTGTGTCCCGAGTCTGTCAGCAGATGCCAGGGGTGCAGAGTGTGAGCAGGAAACAGAAGGGTGTGGGGGCTAAAGGTTGGATGCCTGGGGCAGACCTCTCAGAGCAAACTGTGGTTCTGCCCAACCCCCCAAGTCCCACTTCCCTCACTGTGACCAAGAACTCAATAAGGTCCTTTGTTTCCCAGGATTTAAGAGAAGATTAAACAAGTTGGTCTTTGTAAATTGGCAAGCCTTCTCTTGATGAGTACATTGTGAGGAGATACTCATTCTTATCATTACGACAAATAATATATTCCAGGTGAACTCTAATCACCAACTCTTTGTTTTTAATTTTTTTATATTTATTTATTTTCCCTTTTGTTACCCTTGTTTTTGATTGTTGTTGTAGTTATTATTGTTGTTGTTATTGATGTCGTCATTATTAGGTAGGACAGAGAGAAATAGAGAGAGGAGGGGAAGAGAAAGACACCTACAGACCTGCTTCACCAACTGTGAAGTGACTCCCCTGCAGATGGGGGGCCGGGGGCTTGAACCGGGATCATTATGCCGGTCCTTGCGCTTCATGCCACATGCGCTTAACCTGCTGCACTACCGCGGGACTCCCTAATCACCAATTCTTAACCTCTGTCCGTGGAACAATCAGTATGTTGACAGGTGCTCCATAGGAGGCATCAAAATGCATCTGATCAGTTAAGGGAAGTGAACAAAGTTGACCTGGTCTCTACTTCTCTGAGACTTTAGTTGGTTAAAGAGTCTGTGACTACCTTGTTTGGAAATGATGGGCTAAATGAAAAGCCCAGCACATTCAAGAAGTTTCCCAGGATAGACTGTTGTCAAGATCTAGGAAAATAAAAAGCAAAATGCACTTCTTTTTTTTTATTGTTGTTGTAGTTATGATTGTTGTTGTTATTGATGTCATCATTGTTGGATAGGAAAGAGAGAAATGGAGACAGGAAGGGAAGACAGAGAGGGGCAGAGAAAGATAGACACCTGCAGACCTGCTTCACCACCTGTGAAGCGACTCCCCTGCAGGTGGGGAGCCAGGGGCTCGAACTGGGATCCTTACGCTAGTCCTTGAGCTTTGCTCCACCTGTGCTTAACCTGCTGCACTACGGCCCAACTCCCCAAAAAATGCACTTCTAAATAAGATCATCCTGTGTTTATCCTTCTTTAGGCAGGGGAGATAGCATAATGGTTATGCAAAAAGACTTTCATGCCTGAGGCTCCAAAGACCCAGGTTCAATCGCCCCGCACCACCATAAACCAGGGCTCCGGTAAAAAAGAGAGAGGAGAAAAAAAAATGTCATGAAGCCCAAAACAGAGAAAAGAAGGTGTCCAAATTGGCTCTGAAGCCACCTTTAATGTCTGAAAAAAACAGCTGAAAAGAATGTACTTCTGCTTAAAGAAACAGATTCAAAGAGGAAGTTTGGTTGAGAGGAAAATAGCCTCAAAGTTGACTTCGGAACCACTAAGTGGGGAATGGAAATGGTGAGCACTTGACATTTGCTTTGTTCCCTCAACAGGAGCATGGTTTTGAAGGAAATAGTACCCTGGGATAGCATTTTTTTTTCAACTTTATTATGATATATTTGGCAAAATAACGTGTATGTGATGACTTGATATGTATATGCATTGTGAAAAGATTTCTACAATGAAGTGAATTAACACCCATAACCTTTCAGGGATACCTCACACCCCTTTTCTTTTTTATTTTATTTCTTTCTTCTTTTTGCTTGTTCTTTCTTTCTCCCTTCTCCTTCTCCTTTTTCTCCTTCTCCTTCTTCTCTTTTTGTAATGAAAGTACAATTTAGGGGCCGGGTGGTGGTACACCTGGTTGAGTGCACATGTTAAAGTTCGCAAGGACCCAGGTTCGAGCCCCTGGTCCCCACCTGCAGGGGGAAAGCTTCACAAGTGGTGAAGTAGTGCTGCAGGTGCCTCTCTGTCTCTCTCCCTCTCTATCACTCCCTTCCCTCTCAGCTTCTTGCTCTGTCTATCCAGAAAGTAAATAAAGATAATAAAAAAAAATTTTTTAAAGAAAGTACTTAAAATTTACTCTTTTAGCAATAAAAATCTTCCAGGAAATAGAGTGCAGGATTTGCATGTGTGAGACTTGGGTTTAATCCATGGCACAGTATATACTGGGGCATACACTCCTCTCTCTAGATCTATCATAAAATAAATAATTCATTTTGTTTTAAACAAGTTAATTTTGTGCCACCCTAACCTACCACATCCAACATGCATGCATCAAGTATGAGTATGGAAATACTCCTGAAACCTGATAATTCTATTAAACAATGTTAAACCACTAACAGACAATTTAAAAAAAGTAAACTAAAAGTATAAAAACCTAGCTTAGCCTCAGTCCAAGCAATATAAATTTCAGAATTCAAGAGCTACAAAAATTTGTTTTGGGGTCCAGGCGGTGGTGCACGGGCTTAAACACACACACTACAGTGCGCAAGGACCCAGGTTCAAGCCCCTGAACCCCACCTGCAGGGGGAAAGCTTGACAGGTCGTAAAGTAGAGCTGTGGGTGTCTCTCTGTCTCTTTCCCTCTCTATCTCCCCCCTCCCAATTTCTGTCTCTTTCCAATGATAAATAAATACATTAATTTTTGTCCTAGGCTGTGGTTCACCTAGTAGAGATAATACATTAAAATACGTAAGGACTCAGATGCAAAGCCCTGGTCCCACCAGCAGAGGGGGAGTTTCACAAGTGGTAAAGCAGTGCTACAGTTATCTCTCTCTCTCTTTCTCTCCCTCTCTCTCTCTCTCTCTCTCTCTCTCTCTCTTTCTCCCTCACTCCCTCCCTCTTCCTTTCCATCTCCCCCTTCCTTCTCAATGTCTGCCTCTATTATAGATAGTTTAAAATTAATTTTTGTTTAACTATAAATTTTCCCCTGTGACTCTAAAAGTTGAACCCCACCTCTATGAAGAATCCTTACCCCAACCCCCACATTCAGGATACCTCTCACAACACGTACATAGAGGGATTCCAGTGGCTAGGCCATGGGTACAGCGATTGAAAATGACTGAATCTCTTCCTCCACCACGCTCAGCTCTTGGCCAGCCTCCACATTTTTCTAGGTGGAAACTTGGCACATTCACCAGATTCTGTGACAGCAGACAGGAAAGCACTTTGACCCACTCTCCATTTTGTTTTCTTTCCCTGGAAAAGCGTTTCTTACCAAACTTGACCAAACCTAAGTTGGCAGTGACCCAGATGTTAGAATGATTGCTGGCCATTGTGAATCCCACTTTCAAAACATGGAATGTGCAGTCCTATCTACCCACAGTCGTCTACTTAAAAGCAGTCATAGCCCTAAAGGTCTAAAACTGCTGTGACAGTATCAGCTTCATTTTACAAAATATATACTGTCCTGTAGGTGCCAATTCTCTCTTAGATTTTAAGGTCTCTGTCCCTTTTTTTTTAAATGATTTTTTCCCTTTATTGGGGGCTTAATGGTTTACAGACAACTGTATAAAATATAGTAGTTTCTACATGTGTAACATTTCTCAGTTTTCCACATAACAATTCAACCCTTTCTAGATCCTCCTCTGCCATCATGTTCCAGGACCTGAACCCTTCCCCACCCACCCCAAGTCTCTTTCCTTGTTTTTTTTAATTCCCTTTTGGTTGCCCTTTATTTTTTTTATTGTTGTAGTTATTGTTGTCTGTCTTCATTATTGGATAGTATACAGTGAAATGGAGAGAGGAGGGGAAGACACAGAGGGGGAGAGAAAGATAGACACCTGCAGACCTGCTTTACCACTTGTGTAGTGACTCCCCTGCAGGTGGGGAGCCGGGGGCTCGAACCAGGATCCTTATGCAGGTCCTTGGCGCTTTGCGCAGCATGCACTAAACCCGCTATGCTACCACCCGACTCCCTTCTCTGTCCCTTTAACAGGAGGTCATAGAGCACGCAATGTGATACATCATGCTGCTTCACTTTACAACTAGGGTCCAGATGGTGGCTCGCCCAGTAGAGTGCACATGTCACCATGAGTGAGGACTTGGGTTCAAGCTCCTAGTCCACATTTGCATAGGGAAGCTTCAGGAGCAGTGGAGCAGTGCTGCAGGTGTCTCTCCTTCTCTCTGCCCCCCCATACTCTGTCAAAAAAAAGGAGGGGAGGATTGTGGGGAGCAATGGATCCATCCAGGCAAAATAAAATAAAAACTAATAATTTTTTGCCACCCTGGTGACAAAAATAAAATAAAATAATGTTTATAACAGTGTCTATTTCTTTAAAAAGTATATTGGAAATTTAAGAATAGCTGTATACAGGGAGGTAGGCTTTCTGCCTGAGAAACCCCGGTTCATTCTCTAGGAGAGTACCCCCAAATTTGCCTAACCCAGAGTGGAAGATGCACCTGGAGTGAATTCATTAGCAAAGCTGCTTACATTCCAGGAAGCTCAGACAACCATCAAACACAGAAGATCTCAATGATACAAAGGGCAGCAAAAGGGGCAACCCACCCCCGCCCAGCTCATAGCATTTCCCCAGATGAAACCGCTCAGAGTCTACAGAGCCTTTTCTTTCCAAAGAAAGCGTGTCTTTCTGGCGAAAGAGCTGTGCAGCCGATTAAGACATTTCCCAAGCATTTGCTAACCTACTTACAGGCATCATTGCTCCCTTGGGCCTTGGGACCCCTCCACCTTCCTGAACGGAGTAGCTGAATAGGTAAATGGGTTATATCAGGCCAGGAAATCAATGTGTATACTGTGTTCTCAGCCACAGATGAGCATGTCGAAGCCATTTTATTATAGCTCTAGGAGCCGTATTGATCCGCCTGTAACTACTCGGAGGTGGCCGGCAAGCCAATGAGGAGGCATCCTTCTGTCCATCCAGCCGCCCTCTTTCCCCCAGAAGTGCTTAGAGAGTAAGTGTTTGCAGGTTGGATTAATTTAATGTTTGCTTAATCAAAACGGACTGCCCTGGAACTTAAATGCTATTAATTACTCAGAGAATCCAGAACTAATCCTCTAACACGGTGAGGCTGGGGAGCCATAGCAGCTACGCCAGGGAAAGGGGCTCTCATGAGGACATTCTGTGTCATTCTTCCCAGATGTTCATTTTGTTCCCCTCTCTTCCACCGCTGTCGTTCAGCTGTGGCCCAGTGGGAGATATCACTGCTTTTGTCGTTCTGTACAAATGGTGTGTGTGCTTGAAGTTCTGGTTGGGCCCCAGAGTCTCATGTCTGAGAGTCTACATCTCAGCCTGCCTTGCAATCTCTGGGCACACAGTCCCCACGGCACCTGCTGTTGGTCTTGGGAGTAGAAGAAACGATGCTACCCTATATACTACTGGATTGTGAGAAAAGTCATGACGTATTGTCTTTTTCAATGTTCTTCTCTGCAAAAGTGCACTGACTTTTCCAATAACCTAACAGAGCCAAGAAGGAGCTCCGTCTAGCCAATCTGTGATAAACTCGGCACTTACTGTGGTGCTTGGCATTGAGTGGACGTCAAGAAGGGTTTGCTCAATGGAATCTTGGAGAAGAGACATTGGTCCCTGCCAGGAACTCTTTTTGCAAAACCCTCTGCCTCTCCAGGGACAGTTTCTTTCTCACAGACTTGGGTTCAACCACATCGTCCATCTCCCCTGTCCTTGAGAAGCCAGGAAAGTATCCTTGGAACCAAGATCCTATGTCTATTTTGCGTATAGATTAAATGCCAGCAGGCGAGAAATGCTATGCCTGCTTCCAGATCTATTCCACAGCTGTGCAGAAGAGCAACTGTGTGTCAGGAAACACCAGGCAGCTCTAAGCAAACCAGAAATATTGCTAATGCCCCAGATGTGTGCTATCCACCATCACACACACACACACACACACACACACACACACACACACCGTCCCCCCCAGCAAAACCAGAAGCTTAAAGTAAAAAAAATTGTAGCTTGGCCATAAGCGCAGGCTATGACTCTTGAACACACCTTGCCATTAGCAGTGAGTGATTGGTCCTACCAGCCACTGTGCGAGTGTGCATGTATGTAAAATGCAGTGACAGTAGCTCCTCGGCAGACGTGATTCCTCTGCGGAGCAGAAGACTTGACTGGTGGTCGCAGCTTGACGTAGAAGTCCTTCTACAACAATGCTGCATCTCAGCCTCCAGCATAGCACAGGAGGGACTTGCAGCAATTATTACAGGGGTAGCATACACAAGTGCCTATGGTGATGCAGTACATAAAGCAAGTGACCAAAGCAAGAGCAGAGTCTGTCAGTGTGGAGTAGTGAGGTCTCTGTCTGCAGCGAGCCTGAGCCTCTCTGTGAAGCATAGTTTCTTCGCCTACTTTCTTATATTTTTAATTTGACAGGACAGAGAGTAATTGAGACTGGGGGGGGGGTGGGCAGAGAGAGACACCTGCAGCACTGCTTCACCACTTGTAACTCTCTCTCCCTACAAGTGAAGACCAGAGGTTTGAACCTGGGTCCTTGAGCATGTTAACATAAGTGCTCAACAGGATGCACCACCACGTAAGCCCTGAGTCACTATTTCTTATCTCTCACTTCCCCTGCAGAACAATCTAAGCTGGATTTCTGCATAACATCACTCAGAAGGAAACTGGCAACCAACCTAATATTTTTTACTAATGATCTAATAATTATTGAGAATATTGTAGGATAATAGGGTACAATTCCACACAATTCCCACCACCAGAGTTACATATCCCATCCCCTCCATAGGAAAGTTATTATTCTTTATCTCTCAGGGGGTATGGACTAAAATTCTTTCCTTTATTAGTGAATTAATAATGATTAACAAGATTGTAGAATAAGAAGGGTACAATTCCACACAACTCCCACCACCACAGTTCCATATCCCATCCCCTCCATTGGAAGCTTCCCTACTCTTTATCCCTCTAGGAATATGGATCAAAGATCTCTATGGGGTGCAGAAGGTGAGAGGTATGGATTCTGTAATTGCTTCTCTGCTGAACATGGGCATTGGCAGGTCAATCCACACCCCCATATTTTTTCTATCTTTCCCTAGTGGGATAGGGCTCTGGGGAGGCGGGGCTCCAGGACACATTGGTGAGGTCATCTGCCCCAAGAAGTCAGGTTGGCCTCATGGTAGCATCTGCAACTTGGTGGCTGAAAAAAGCATTGAGATATAAAGCAGAACAAATTGTTTAATAGTCAGGAACCTAAAAGTAAGAATACAGCAGATGAAATTTGAGATCTGCATGTCGGAAGAAGCTAGGAAGTCTATTTTAGGTATATTCCAAAGGGTCATGACTTTACTAATTTTTGCCTTAGCCTGACAGCTAACATGCAGGTGGGCTAAAAGTATTGTCTGGGAGGATGGTGTCAGAGTTGAGAATAGGACTAGAAAGCTGAGTCAGAGCAGAGAGTGGTTTTCAAATATAGGAAAAGTGTATAAATGCCATTAACTGTAAACCCCACTGATCTGACCCAGGGCCCATGTCTGCTCATATTTAGCACGGGAGCCTGTGTAACCTCTGCATCCCTGCCAGTCTGAGCTCGTACACCGTGGTTATAGCTAGGAACATTCTAGGCTACATTCATTTCAGGACCAGTCTTCCTGGTCCTTTCTTCGAGTGGAAGAGTATGTTGATCCAGCCTCCCTTCGGAGAGTGGGGCAGTTTCTACCAAGTCTTTTTATTTATAATTATTTTTAAAAGATCTTATTTATTTATTAATATGGGGGTCAGAGCAATACTCAGGTACACGTGATGCCAGGGGTAGAACTCAGGGCCTCATGCTTGAGAATTTACCTCCTAGACCATTATTATTTTTAGTGTTAGTTCTTATCTATGTATGAGAGGGAAGAGGAGAAGGAAGAGGAAGAAGGGGAGGGCAGGGGAGGAGAGACTGAAAAATAGAGAACCAGAGCATCGCTCTGGAATATGTGGTGCCAGGGACTGAATTTACCACATGCTGGAGAGCCCAGTGGTTTATTCACTGTGCCATCCCCGCACCACAGTGAGAGCTTGCAGCTCTCTTCATTAAAGAGCCCCCTCCCCCCTGCCCCTGCTTGAAGAATCAAGAATATCTTCAGTCATTGGTCTACAGCTAGATGTGCTGGGGGTTTCTGGTTCCTGGGTATTTGAGACAAATAGAGGAAGACAACCCAGTTTGTCCTTCCTCCCTTCCTTCCTTCCTTCCTTCCTCCCTTCCTTTCTTGTTGTTCTACATTGAGGGAAATGCACTAAATTCCTTTATGGGGTGGAAGTTCTGATTTCTGTAAGTGCTTTTTCACTGGACATGAACATTGGCAGGTGGATCCATACTTCCAGACTTTTTCTATCTTTACCTAGTGGGGTAGGGCTCTGGGGAGGTGAGGTTCCAGGACACATTGGTAAAGTTGTCTGCCCAGGAAATTCAGGATGGAATCATGATAACATCTGCAAATTGGTGGCTGAAAAACAGCCTCCATGACTCAAGCTGGCAAGGTGACTTAACCTGGGTGGGTGCATGCTTTGCCAGGCTTTGCGGCCCAGGCTTGAGCACAGTATTAGAGGAAGTTAGTTTGGTACTGTGATATTTTTCCTTCTCGCCATCTGTTTCTCTCTTCTCATCTGAAAATGTTGGCCTAGAGTTGTGAAACCTGGGTAAAGACAAATAATAATAATGATGATGATGATATAACTCAAATATGGCCTATATAGTTTAGTTAGCAGTATGGGACCAATGTCAGTGCCTGGTTTTCTCGTGTACTGCAGTCACATATTCATCATTGAGGAGAGCAATGGAAGAATCCACAGACTTTCTGAGTGCTGTATTTTACAGCTTGCTTTAACAAAAGAAAAGGGAAACTTCCAGTGGAGGGGAGGGGATATGGAACTCTGGTGGTGGGAACTGTATGTATTGTACCCCTCTTATACCACAATCTTGTTGATCATTCCTTAATCACTGATAATATATTTTTTAATTTTTAAATTTATTTCACTGATAATATTTTTTTAAAGTTAAAAATTTTTTAAAAAGCAGAACTTGGAATGAGTTTGGTGTATTGTACCAAAGCAAAAGACTCTGGTGTAGAGACAGGATGAAGGTCCTGGAACATGATGACAGAGGAGGACCTAGAGGGGGTTGGATTGTTATATGGAAAACTGAGAAATATTACACATGTACAAACTACTGTATTTTAGTATTGACAAAAAATAAGAAAAAATTTTTAATATTTTTTATTTGATTTATTTTAATGACAGAGAGACCAAAGCACTGCTCAGCTCTGGCTTATTATCATAAGAATTAAACCTGGAACTTTGGAGCCTCAGGAGTTCATATGTCCCTTTGAATTAGTCAGGCAGTTCTTTTTCACATTTTTATTTATCAATGAAAGAGGGGAATAGAGAGAGAGGGAGACATAATCAGAACACTACCCTGACACATACCATGTCAGGGGTCAAACTCAGGACCTCATGATTACAGGTCAGACATTCAATCTACTGTGCTACCTCTTGGATCACCAGGCAAAATCTTAAATACACACTGTTTTCAAGTCATGGGTTTTCTAGCAGAGGGTTTTCCATTTTTGTGTTCCTTCTGTTAACCAGGGTCAGTGTAGAATCTCTTTAAAAGATTTAAAGATCTCTTTAAAAGATTTATTTCTTTATATAGATAAAGATTTGTTTTTATATATTTCTTTATATACTTATTTCTTCATATACATGTTTTTTTTTTTTAATTTTTCAATGAGAGGGATAGGAAGAGAGAGAGAATGAACCAGACATCACTCTGGTACATGTGCTGCCGGGGATCAAACTCAGGACCTCATGCCTAAGAGTCCAGTGCTCCATCCACTGCACCACCTCCCGGAACCACAAGATTTATTTCTTTATTAAATAGAAAAAGAGAGGGAAAAACCAGAGCATCACCCTGGCACATACAATGCGGGGGATTGAACTTCATGCATGAGACTCCAATGCTCCATCCACTCTGCTGCCTCCAGGTGAGGCATCTTGGAGCCCATACTGCTGCCCTCCTACCCAACAAGTCTCTACATCCATAGTTCTTCCTCTGAAGACTCTTCTCCATGTTGGTAGCTTTGGCTGTTGTTATTGTTTCACATGAAGATGACCTTACTGGTCTACTATTTATGATTTAAAAATACCTTTGCTTGGGGGTCGGGCGATAGCACAGCAGGTTAAGCATACGTGGCGCAAAGCGCAAGGACCGGCATAAGGATCCCGGTTTGAGCCCCCGGCTTCCCACCTGCAGGGGAATCACTTCACAAGCGGTGAAACAGGTCTGCAGGTGTCTATCTTTCCCTCCCCCTCTGTGTCTCCCCCCCCCCCCATTTCTCTCTGTCCTATCCAACAATGACAACATCAACAACAACAATAATAACCACAACAAGGCTACAACAAGGGCAACAAAAGGGGGAAGAAAATGGCCTCCAGGAGCAGTGGATTCATGGTGCAGGCACTGAGCCCCAGCAATAACCCTGGAGGCAAAAAAAAAAATCCCTTTGCTTACAGCTCAGATGCTTTAGGGGTCTAGCAAGCAGGATGTTAGGCTGTTTGCCTGTCTGCATCTCTGGGGTAATGGCTCTACCATGCCTACCTGTGAAACATTTGCAACAGCTCATGTACAATAGGTGGTAAGTGCACCCAGAGCAATAATTTTATATGTTTAATAGCTGGTGTGCAAACAGGACTGTGTCTCTGCTTCATGTGCTCCAAAGGGTGCCATGTTTTTATAATCTGTGGGCTAGGGGGAACAAGTCCTTTAAAACTCCAAACTGGTCTGGGTATTCTAATGGCCCTGACTTTCCTTTTGTTCAAAAGCCTGTGTGTCTGTGGGACTCATGTGCCACTACTCACAAAGTGACAGCAGTGATCAGAAACATAATTTTCAATATTTATGATGGAAAATGTAATTTAGGAATGAAAGAGAGGGCACTTGTTCCTCCTTAGCTTGAAGTGAAATCATTGTTTTGAGACGTGTTCTTTATACAGTTAATCTGGCCGGTGTAATTTACCACACTGTGGCTGAATTGTAAGTCTGGCACTCTATTCATCAAGCAGGAATTATTTGCACAAAATGCATTGAATTAGTAGGTGTTGTGTGCGGTGCCGTGGTGATTTGATTCCAGAAACACAGAAAGGCTTCAAGGGCAGGAGTTCTGTGAGCTAAATCTACAGCCTGTGTCACTTTTCAGGGGACAGCTTCCAGGGAGGGTCAGTGGGTAGGCTGGCCATGAGAAAGGTTTAAGGCTTTGGGCCCTTATCCTACCTGACAGGCCACTCGTTTATTTGAACTCAAGCAAAGATGTCCACACATTTAAAGGAGAAAAGGCTGTGGCTGGTGATGTTGGAGTTTGGCCAATACTCTTGTGTGTTTAACACTTCATTTTGTAATCATTTAAGATCCACAAAAATATGCTAAGGGGAAGGTGAGCCTCTAAGTCCCTAGAGTGGAATTGGTTTGGTGGAAAGTGAAGTTGTCCTGACACTTGTTTGGGGGGAAATGTGGAAATGTACCCTTGTTACAACAATAAATCTCTTCCATAAAGTGATATTGAAATTGAAAAGAAAAAAAAAAAAGCAGACAAAGAGTGGTAGCAGCCTAAGTACCCATCAACAAATGACTGGCTAAAGAAGTTATAGGATATTTACTTCCTCCTTTGGGATAAAACGGATGGAAGTAGAGGTGACTGTGCTGAGCAAATATGTAAAGAGATGAAAGACAACTATTGGATTACTGGATGCTTTCACTCATCTATGGAATCTAGAGAATTAATTCACATGGACTTGCAAAAAACAAAAAGCGTTCAAACTGTGTTTAAGACTTATTGAGAATTATAGTGGTTATCTTCAGGAGGTGGGAGGGTGGGGACACAGACCTTTGGTGGTGGGTGTGGCATGGAACTCTACACTGTTATCTTACAATCTTCTAACCCACTATTAATCACAAATAAAAAATGGAGTCGGGCGGTAGTGCAGCGGGTTAAGTGCACATGGCACCAAGTGCAAGGACCCGTGTAAGGATCCCGGTTGGAGCCCTCGGCTCCCCACCTGCAGGGAATCGCTTCACAAGCAGTGAAGCAGGTTTGCAGGTGTCTATCTTTCTCTTTCCCTCCTCTCTCCATTTCTCTCTGTCCTATCCAAGAACACCAACATCAGTAACAACAGTAATAACTACAACAATAAAACAAGGGCAACAAAAGGGAATAAATAAAAAAAAATACCTGAAAGCTCATTTTGTTGCTTTGAAATTTCCTTTGTATTGTGAATTGAAAACTGGATTTTGAAAATAATATGAAAATTACTACTTTACCTACAAAGAAGAAACAGAGACAGAAGGTAGCTCACCTGGATTGTCTTTCTGATTATATCCTGGTCCCCCATTCACTGGGAGACGCTTTGGTATTGTGTGTCTGTACTTCTCTTTCTTTTCTCATTCTCTCTCTCTTTCTCTCTCTCTCTCTCTCTCTCTCTCTTCTCTCTCTCAGGAAGTCAGCCTGGGTCAACGAATCCACATTAATAGCCAAAACAAATGCACTTTAATAGATTCAAACAGTCTATTTACCCTGCTCACTCACACTCAGGAGTACTGACCAGCCTACTTACTTACACATGACCATGACAAAAATTAAAGCAAATGGAAGCCATTGCAAAGCTCACTTGGAGTAGTCCCTCCCACAAAGAGGTAGCCTGTAATGAATTCTTTACCATCCGGAAGTGTAAAACACTCTCCATACCACAGAGTCTGTACTCCTACATTTTGAAAGATATTTTTTATTGTTTTTTAATATTTATTTATTTATTCCCTTTTGTTGCCCTTGTTGTTTTATTGTTGTAGTAATTATTGTTGTCATAATTGCTGGATAGAACAGAGAGAAATGGAGAGAGGAGGGGCAACAGAGAGGGGGAGAGAAAGACAGATACCTGCAGACCTGCTTCACCGCCTGTGAAGCAACTCCCCTGCAGGTGGGGAGCCGGGGGCTCGAACTGGGATCCTTATGCCAGTCCTTGCACTTTGCACCACCTGCGCTTAACCCACTGCACTACCACCCGACTCTCTTTATTTTGTTTTTTATTTTTATTTTTATGACCAGAATTATCGCTGGGGCTCAGTGCCTACATGACTCCACCATTCCCAGTAGTCTCTCTCCTTTCTTTCTTCTTTCTTTTTGGTAGAAGGTGAGAGATACGGAGAGAGAGGAAAGATAAAAGGAGAAAGACTGGTGGTGGGGGGAGAGGGAGAGGGAAAGGGAGAGGGAGAAGAAAGATAAAAGGAGACTTACAGTGCTGCTCTGCTCATGAAACTTTCCCTCAGCAGGTGGGGATCAGGAATTATGAACCCAGGTCCTTGTGCACTGTAACATGTCTGCTCTATCAGATGCACCACCACTCAGCTCCTAAGGAGAAAGATTTTTTTTATTTCTTTACTGGGGAATTAATGTTTTACATTCAACAGTAAATACAATAGTTTGTACACGCATAGCATTCCCCAGTTTCCCATATAACAATACAACCCCCACTAGGTCCTCTGTCATCCTTCTTGGACCTGTATTCTCCCCACCCACCCACCCCAGAGTCTTTCACTTTGGTGCAATACGCCAATTCCATTTCAGGTTCTACTTGTGTGTGTGTGTGTGTTTTTTTACTTCTGATCTTGTTTTTCAATTTCTGTCTGAGAGTGAGATCATCCCATATTCATCCTTCTGTTTCTGACTTATTTCACTTAACATGAATTTTTCAAGGTCCATCCAAGATCGGCTGAAAACGGTGAAGTCACTATTTTTTACAGCTGAGTAGTATTCCATTGTGTATATATACCACAACTTGCTCAGTCACTCATCTGTTGTTGGACACCTGGGTTGCTTCCAGGTTTTGGCTATTACAAATTGTGCTGCCAAGAACATATGTGTACACAGATCTTTTTGGATGGATGTGTTGGGTTCCTTAGGATCTATCCCCAGGAGAGGAATTGCAGGATCATAGGGTAGGTCCATTTCTAGCCTTCTCAAAGTTCTCCAGACTGTTCTCCACAGAGGTGGACCAATTGACATTCCACCAGCAGGGCAGGAGGGTTCCTTTGACCCCACACCCTCTCCAGCACTTGCTGATGTATGACATTCTCACAGGAGTGAAGTGGTATCTCGTTGTTGTCTTTATTTGCATTTCTCTGACAATCAGAGACTTGGAGCATTTTTTCATGTGTTTCTCGGCCTTTTGGATCCCTTCTGTGGTGAATATTCTGTCCATGTCCTCCCCCCATTTTTGGATGGTGCTATTTGTTGTCTTGTTGTTGAGTTTGGCAAGCTCTTTATATATGTTGGTTATTAAACTCTTGTCTGATGTATGGCATGTAAAGATCTAGGAGATTTTTTATCACAGTTGTATCAACCCTAGTATGGTAGCCTTTGCATGCAGCTACCAGTGCTAAATATTTCCCTGGGCACTTTCAGTTCTAATACAGGCGCACGGGTGTTCTGTTACCAATGGGTACCAGGATATTCATGCCACAAAGGCAGTTCTCTATAAATGACAGGTAAGGACTCAGTGGGTTTCTACTTGGACCATTTCACCCTCAGGAGAAACAGTTCTGAGGTTTGTCTTATGCTCTTCTCTCAGCTGAGCAAGCCCGGAACAGAAACTTGCTTGTTAACCTCTATCAGCTTCCTTCACTTCCCTCCAAGGTAGCTGCAACCCAAACCTAAGGCCATCTGCACTTCACAGTGTCCTGTGAAACAAAGCTGAGAGAGAGTAGAGGAGAGAGAATGACTGACTGATCTTAAAAATCTGGCTCATGTAGTTACAGAAGGTAGAAAGGTCAAAGTCTGCAGGCTGGGTCGGCAGCCTGGAGACAGGAGAGTATCAGTATTACAGTTCAAGTTCAAAGGCAATAGGCTGACAGAAATCCCTCATGTTTGAGGCTGGCCAGTTTTTATTCTACTCTGAGTCTTTGAATGAGTGGCTGAGGCCCCCACCACATTACGGCAATGGCTTCACACTGACAAGCTGCTTTACTCAAATTTTGCCCATTGAAATGTGATTTTTATCCTCATACCACCCTCACAGAAACTACCAAAATAATATCTGACCAAATAGCTGGGCACTTTGGCCCAGCCAAGAAAGTACTTAAAACCACTTTGATACCTCCCATCTATGCCCCTTACCTACCTAGACTCACCAGTCCATGGGTAATTTAACTTAGAGAACTGATTGTTTTAGCTAATTATGCTGAAGAATGTAAACACACATTTATATAGTTTCTGTCCTCTCTCAAGAGATGTCTCCTGAAGGTATCTGGCCCCCAACTTGGGAACCACTCTAACACAGGTGCTTGAATGTATTGGCTAAGAAAGACTCACAGAGGGGTGTGGTGCACTCAGTAGAGTGTACACATTACCATGCACAAGGACCTGGGTTAAAAGCCTCAACCTCCACCTGTAAGGGGGGAGATTGCATAAGTGGCTACGCCATGCTGCGAGTCTCTTGATTCCTCTCTATCTCCTCCTTCCTTCTCAATTTTTCTCTGTCCTATCAAATTAAATAAAGGAGGTGTGGAAGGTACATGGCTACTGGCAGCAGTGGATATGTCATGTAGATATCAGGCCCCAACCATAATTCTATTAGGAAAAAGAAGAAAGTGGAAGAAGGGATAGAAGGAAGAAGACAAAAAGAAAGGGAGGAAGGAAAAGAAAGAAAGAAAGAGAGAGAGAGAGAGAGAGAGAGAGAGAGAGAGGAAGGAAGGAAGGAAGGAAGGAAGGAAGGAAGGAAGGAAGGAAGGAGGAAGGAAGGAAGGAAGGAAAGATACAATCTTTTATGCTGGGTCCTTGGAGGCCTTGGAGACCACAGGTGTCCAGACGGCTGTTATTTTTAGAATGAGCACTGTATTCCTAAAAGCAATGTTTATGTCAGGCCCATTCCATCTGAGAAGTTCCTCTAGGGTCCTGCCTGTGCCCGACCTCCCTTTTGAACAGGCATAACCTGAGTTTGAAGTGCACCTCACTTGTACCAAAATCAGCCCTTTTCCCAAGGGCTCAGAATACTTTCACAAAAAGAAAATGGGTGGGTTTTTGACATCCCTAAGAATACATGACCATCTCCTCACATTGGCAAGATGAGACCCAGTGGCTCATAGACATCATGGCCACTGCAAATGGAGGCATCGTTGTCTTTGAAGGGAAATCTGACTGGCAAGACCCAAATCATCTCAAGTTGAAGATCATCTCCTCCTCTTTGTCTTTCATCAGCAGAAATCAGGTTAATAAAAAGTTTGCAAGTTGACAGCTTCTGCTCCCTATTCCCCACCCCCACCCCCACCAAGATTTATTTAGACCTCCTCTGTGGGGTTGAGGTGGGGAATGGCATCCACTAAGCTCATCTCCCCAGAGCCCTTTCTGTCATCTCCCTCTGTGGTCCCTGAAGTCTGCCAATTAAGGGCCTCCTCAATGACATTCTGCTGCTGAAGTTATCCACACATAAATTACTGTAATAAGGGAAGATTGTTATGTTAACCTCCGTCATGCAAGCCTTCTCCTTTGGTGAGAAATAGGAAAAACACGCACTCGCCTGGCACGCAGGGAACAGTTTTCCCTGAATGGAAGGACGCCGGCCTGGGGGTCACCCCTTCCCCCATGGTTCCATGGGGCATTACTCAGTTCACAAGGCAGAGCCACCAGGCCATAAAACTAGACGGCATGACGTCAGAGGCAGGATGCTCAAAATAAATGGGGAGCTGGGGCTCGGCAGAGGAACATTTTTCCACATTTAACCAAGCAAGACCAGAGACACTACTGAGCACACAGTTTCAAAGGTCACCTCTTAAGGAGGTCGGTGCTGGAGAGGGGGGAGTCTTGCACTTTCCACAGCTGTGGCAGTGGCAACTCTGAGGTGGCTGGAGTCTCAGTGTCAGAAATGAGAGGCTGGTGCTCAGCCACTGTGAATTCCGCTCTGACATGAAAGATAACACTCCAGCGAACCCCTGGGAGCCATGGCAGCTGTGGACCCGAGGCCCCAGGTGGTCACTCCACATGCTTCCTCATCTGCATGGCAAGTCTTCATGGGCTGGGCTCAGAATCCCCCAGAGGGACAGATTGAACCAGAAACAGAAAGTACAAAGAATGGACGCTCTGCTATTTAAAAAGATGGTAGTAGGGAAAGAGACAGGCTGGCAGTATAGATCGACCTGCCAGTGCCCATGTTCAGTGGGGAAGCAATTATAGAAGCCAGACCTTCCACCTTCTGCACCCCACAATGATCCTGGGTCCATACTCCCAGAGAGATAAAGAGTAAGGGAGCGGATGTGAAGGCCATTTGGCTGCGACATCTGTCACCCCATTGATCGCCAGGGATGATTCGGCTGATCTGGCTGGCTAGGCGGGTGTCCCCTTCCTCCCTCACCGTTCCATGTGCGTCCCTCCTGAAGCTGCACACTCGGCCGAAGAAGACGGCCTTCCCTGAGAAGTGACAGACCAGTCTTCCATCATAGGAGTAGCTGTGCTCCCCTGCTAGAACCTCCAAACAAGCTCTCAAAGTCCATTTGTAGGAGAACTTCCAAGACTCCAGACATATATACAAATGAGGCGCTGCATGTGGCAATCTGCACCCCCCCCCAAAAAAAAAAATTGGGAAGTTATCAAGGGAGGGAATTGGATATGGGTAGTGGGCATTGTGTGGAA
Source organism: Erinaceus europaeus (assembly GCF_950295315.1). Classification (NCBI taxonomy): domain Eukaryota; kingdom Metazoa; phylum Chordata; class Mammalia; order Eulipotyphla; family Erinaceidae; genus Erinaceus; species Erinaceus europaeus. The sequence goes on from NC_080163.1 coordinate 180,689,721, forward strand.
ATGTACCCCTCTTATCCTATAGTCTTGTCAATATTTCCATTTTATAAATTTAAAAAAAAGATGGTATTGTAAGAGGTTTGGGACTAAATAGATAGGACTAGAGGTGGGTATACGAAGTGAAATGAGTCAAGGTGAAAGACAAGGACTGCTGATTTCACACATACATAGAACAGAGATAACTAAATCAAAGAACCTACAAAAAAAAAAATAGAATGCTCGAACCAGGATCCTTGAACTTCGCACTATGTGCGCTTAGCCCAGTGTGCCACCGCCCAGACCCCTATATAAAAGATTCTTTGACTTTATTTGATTTGATAGAACAGAGAGAAATTGAGAAGGAAGTGGGACAGAGACCGACAGAGAAAAACGCCTGCAGCACTGCTTCACCACTTGTGAAGCTTCCTCCCTGCAGGGGACTTGAGCCTGGATCCTTATGCACGGTAACATAGACACTTAACCAGGTGTACCACCACCACCACCCCTAGTAATATATATTTTTTAAGGCATCAGTAACTGAGTAATATTGACTGAAAGATTAGAAAACTTAGCATCTAGGCATGTGCTGGACAGTCCCTCTCTACCTCTGATCACTCCCCACCTTCCTAGTTCATCTTGTATGCAGTCCCTTCTCAGAAGCTGTCTCACTTTGGATGTCCCAATGAGGGCACCAGGCACCTTCCCCCGTCCCAGGAGACCTGACTTCCAGAGCTTCTCCCCAGGTATATTGACTTTTGTGGGCCAGCCCATGGCAAAAAAAAAAAGAAAGAAAAAACACCTCCAATAATTTTTTTTTTAGTTCCTGAATATTTCCTTCAGAGTCATGCCATTCTAAAGGAATTACTTTTTTTCTTGACTTGAAATGAAATCGTATAGGTATTAAAGAACTTGATGGGGGAAGACTATAACACAGCCTCCTTGGTCACTTATTTCAGTCAGAATACAATTTCACTCTGGTTCCTTTTGGAGTGATCCTGGTGTTCTGCAAAATACACCCCCCCTCCCGCAAGGACCTGGATCCTATGGCACTCTTTGCATCTGAACAGGTCTTGGTCTTTGGTTTCCTATATAAGTACCGCACACTAAATGATTGCGCCAATGGAGGTCCAAGGTCTTTGGTTTCCTATGATATTTTTCCCTTCAGAATGCAAATTATTGAGATACTTTCCTCTTTGCAGGGCAGAGGGGTGGTTGAACACTGTCAGTGTTTCTGGTTTGCCTGGAATAAAGAGTTTCTGGGATATGGACCTTTCTAGGGCTCAGTCCAGGGCAAGTGGCCTGATAAGTAAAGATTTTATTGCCACCATGGTTATTGTTAGGACTCAGCGCCTGTATGATGAATCCACCGCTCTTAGAAGCTATTTTTTCCTTTTTTTTTTTTTTTTTTGCCTCCAGGGTTATTGCTGGGGCTTGGTGCCTGCACTATGAATCCACTGCTCCTGCAGTCATTTTTTTATTTTTATTTTATTTTTTTGATAGCACAGAAATAAATTGAGAAAGGAGGGGAATATAGAGAGGGAGAAAGAAAAATAGACACCTGCAGACCTGCTTCACCTGCTTCACTACTTGTGAAGTGATCCCCCTTGCAGGTGGGAAGCTAGGAGATCAAACTGGAATCCTTTTGTGGGTCCTTGCATGTCATATGTGCGCTTAACCCAGTGCACCACCAGCTGCCCCCTTTTCCTTTTTTTTTTCCTTTATTTAATGGGTAGAAGAGAAATTGAGGAGAGAGAGAGAGAGAGGGAGGAAGATAAAGAGGGAAAAAGAAAGAGACACCTGCAGCACTGCTTCAGTATTTGTGAAACTCCTCCCCCTTCAGGTAAGGGGAATAGAGGCTTGAACCCAAGTCCTTGTGCACTAAGTAATGCCTGTGCACCCAAAACATGACCAAGAAAACAGTTGCTCTGTTTTCTTGTTCTGACTTTATAAAGGTACATCCATGCATATGTGGGAAATAGATGCCACTGGGCTTCTATGAAGAGGCTGGCTTCCATCGCTGCTGAGAATGAATCAGCTCATGCTGGAGTGAGAAGACAGGCTTTCAGATGCTGCTGCAGGACTCCAAGCTGTGAAATGATGAGGGCTGGAATGAAGGGGGCGGGGATTTGAGATGATAAAGTCAAGGGATGGAGCAGACAGACCCTGCTCTACTGAAGTCTTACAAGTGGTTCCCATGCAGCAATTTGGACCATGGTAACCAGTTAGCACCTGACCACATCAGAAACAATAAATACATTGCCTGGGTCTCCAATGTGAAATGACACCCATCTCAATGGTCAGCATATATGGTCAGAGTATCGTCTACTAATTTTAACTCAAACATGGGAACAATTAAGGATGCAAAGTAGATAAGCCTCAACCTTTATAGCCACAAGTAATAATAATAACAATAATCAAAGCTTCCAGTTCTGTCACCTCAATAGCCCTGAGAACTGTCAAATTGGAACCTTTTTTTTTTTGAAAGATAGAGGCAGAGAGAGAGAGTGAGAGAGACGACAGCACCGAAGCAGTGGAAGTGCAGGCTAGACCCTGGGTCACACACTTGGCAAAGCAGTGCACCACTCAGCTGAGCTGTTCTGCCGACCCCACACTTGAGCTTCTCTAACTCTAGAGTGTCGGGAGCACCAGCACATCGGTCTAAGAGAATTCCAGCTTGGACGTGGGTCATGAGCTCAGCCACACTCCCCACCTGCCACTTGGAGACAGAGGTGCCCTGATGGAACATGGTGAATGTTCTATTGAACATTCCTGGTTAAATGACTGTTGGGTTTATTCTTTATGCTTTATCCTTTATGGGTTTATCCTTTATGTTAACTGGAAACGTGAAGTCTCTCTTTAGTCCCAAATACATTTCTCATCTAGAGAACTGGAGCATGGAGAATATAATAGCAGGGGGCAGGCAGTGGGGCATCTGGTTAAGTGCACATAGTACTAAGAGAGCAAGGATCAGGGTACAAACCCCTGGCTCCCCACCTGCAGAAGGGATGCTTCACAAGTGGTAAAACAGATCTACAGGTGTCTCTCTTCCTCTGTTCCTCTCTACTTCCCCATCCCCTCTCAAATTCTCTCTCTATCCTATCCAATGAAACAAAATGGCCACCAGAAGGAGTGAATTCAGTTTTTTTAAGATTTAATTATTAATAAGAAAGGTTATTTATGAATAAGTATTATTAATTAATTAATATTGATAATAAAGGAGAGACAGGAAGAACCAGACATTGCTCTGGCACATGTGCTGCTGGGGGTTGAACTCGGGACCACATACTTGAGAATCCAACGCTTTATCCACTGTGCCACCTCCCAGACCATGGAACAGTGGATTCATAGTGCCTGCACCAAGCCCCCAGAAATAAACCTGGAGGAAGAGAGAGAGAGAGAGAGAGAGAGAGAGAGAGAGAAATAATAATAGCAATGAAAAGGAAGTAGTATTTGCTTCTTTTTATTTTAGCTTATTAAAGTTATTTAATAGTTACATTAATTTATGATCAAGTGGACTTTTGGAATCACAGTTATTTGTGGTTAAAATATGATGATAAAATATGTGAATAAGATAAATGGGTACAATTATTATTTTTTGTCATAGTTATTATTGTTGTTGTTGATGTCATTGTTGTTGGATAGGACAGAGAGGAGGGGAAGACAGAGAGGGGGAGAGAAAGACAGACACCTGCAAACCTGTTTCACCACCTGTGAAGTGACTCCCCTGCAGGTGGGGAGCCAGGGGCTCGAACCAGGATCTTCTTTAGAATTTACTATGCACCAGTTCTTCTCTTAGTATGACCCTACAAATGGCCACTTTTGTGGATTCCGCTTTGTCCTGTTGACCCTGGCACAATATCTCCTATACTTCTCACCAGGATATGCTGCCCTTACCTTCTTTTTTACTCATGAGAAATATGCAATTCAAGGTAGAGTCCATCTTGTCCCAGATCTAACTGCACAGACCCTCTTCTCAGTATGCCCCTCTTCAACACAGTTCTTTTATTCTTTTGTCCTCTCCAGTCCCTACACAAACTGCAAGCTGCTAAAACAGACAAACACTGGCCGGCTGCACCAAGTGAACAGTCATATGCACATGACCACAACCATGAAGGGATGTCATGGGTTACCCTGTCCCAAGCTGTGATGATGAGGAGCTTGGACTCCCAGAAACTTAGTTCCCATAAAGGACCATCTCAGGAATCCTCAGAGAACTACTTGCCCCAAGAAAGCACCCAGGTGGGGACTGAAAATGACAAGACATGACCCTGTCTCTTCTCCCTACTTCAGGTCACCGCAGCTGAGGGCCCAAACGTGGAAAAACCAATAGGTTTTCCACTGTGGAAGAACCTTCTTGTCCACTGGCTGGGTGGGTCAGACACATCTCTCACTTCCTCCTGTCTGTTTAGGTTTCCTTCACAGTGTGGGCTTTGCCTGTCCAATCTTGAAACTATCTCAACTATGTATAGATGATGTTCTGAAGCGCTTGCACGGACATTATTTATTAGTCACTTTGATCTCATTCATCACATACAAAAATCTCAAACAAGTACCAAGTGTCCTTTTTTATTGGGGAGTGGGGTGGGGAGGAGGGATTAACTTGAAGCAGTTAAAAGAACGTCTGACCCCTGTTTCCCACGGCTCGGGTGGTTGGTGCCACGAGTTCAAAAATGTGATTAAAAAGAAGACTGTCTATTTAAGCGCTGTCAAAAACGCCATGCCACCCCCTGAGGGAAAGGAGTACTTATAGCCCATCTCCTCATCCGTGCCAAAGTTTCAGAGCACCCCTTCACTTTATAAATCAACTCACAGCTTAGAGCATCCTGGCAGCCCCTTCAAGGAACTGGTGGGAATGACAGGGGAAGAGAGGATAACCATCATAGCTTGACTGGATACAGGTGTTTGCGTTTACAGACGAACCGCAAACGCCTGGATCTTTGACAGGCGTTGATGCTATCAGTGGATCGCAGCTATTATTGGCTCCGGTCGCCAAGGGCTGGGGGCCTTTCCCTTAGCAACATCTCTGAGGCTGATAACATTTGGCTGAACTTTTCAGATCTTAACCTCCCTTCTGACTCTCTGCAGTCAAGCCCGCCTAAACTGATCAGAAGAAGAGACACGCAGTGGGAAGACAAGTAAAATATTATTGACTGGACTGTTTCATGTCTATTAGGAAGAAAGAGCAAAGAGGGGAGGGAGAACCTTACAGCTTGACAGGCTTCAAGATAATCAGGGGTGGGGGGGTGGGAATCAGGATTGCACAGTAACCCTCGGTGAAGTCAGAAAGCACAGGCTTACCAGAGGCCATTGTTCTGTGCAAGAAGCAGAAGGGGTAGCTGGGTAGGGAGGGTGAGATTGTTTCGCTTTGTGGGTCCCTCCAACTCTGCATGGAGGCAGCTCCTATAACAAAGCACAGGGTGAGAAATAAAAGCAGGGAGAAGCGGGTCATGCCCTGTGCAGCCTCACCCTGAAGGCTTGGTTTCTGGACTCATGGTGTATGCTGAGCCTCCATGGCTCCCCTGTACCTTTATACCCAGCAGAGGGGGCACCTTCAGGCATAGGTGATGCCACTGGCCTTTGGGACTTGGGATTTTCTCAGTCACCAGTATTCAGAGGCCTCAAAGGTCATCATTACCCAGAAGCTCCAGGACTAAACCACCTGCTGCCCCAAGTTCATGTCTTCAGTATAGTGCACACTCCTGAGAAGGGAGGGAAAGACAGACAGAGAGGGGGAGAGAAAGAAAGAGACACCTGCACACCTGCTTCACCAACTGTGAAGCAACCCCCCTGCAGGTGGGGAGCCAGGAGCTCGAACTGGGATTCTTGCAGGTCCTTGTTCTTTGTACTAATATACACTTAACCCAATGCACCATCGCCCAGCTCCCCTCTATATTATTTGATAGGAAAGAGAGAAACTGATAGGGAAGGGGGAGATAAAGAGGGAGAGAGAAAGAGACACCTGCAGATCTGTTTTAGCACTGCAGGGAAGCATCTCCCCTGCAGGTGGGGAGTGGATGCTCAAACCCGGATCCTAGCAATGGTCCTTGAGCTTCATACTATGTGCACTTTACTGGGTGCACCACCTCCCAGTCCCCTGGAATGGCTTTTCTTGCTCTGAGTATGCCTGAAGTCAGTCATGCAGATCTTCTAGGATTCCACAGATAGGTCATTTCATAGAAAGCGGACTCCCCAATGTTACCCCTCAACCCCAATGGGGAGAACAATACCCCTACTTGATCACCATGCACAGCCTCGAGCTTGACACGTCATCATCTTGGACACAAGCATGAGATTCCAGGAGGAGGAGGAGGCCATTCCCTGTGCTGGCCTTGGTTCTTCCCCAGCCCCACACCCACTTTCCCTCCTATTTGGATTTTGCCAGGTGTGAACACTACAGACACTGCTTAGTGAGGGCTGGGGAAAATGTAAATAACAAACCCCCACCGCCACATCCTATAGGTGTGGTTCACCAGAAGACACCTGTCTAGGGCCTCCAGCCATGTGTCCATTGAGCATTTCAATAGTACTTCCATCTGTGCAAGTAGCCTGCTTATGGTCTGACCACCCCTGGAGCCAGGAATTGCCTGCCTTGCAGGAGCCCATTAAAGGCCAACAAACATGAAAAAATACTCCAACCATTGACTGTCAGAGAAATGCAGATAAAGACAACAATGAGATACCACTTCACTCCTGTGAGAATGTCATATATCAGAAAAGGTAGCAGCAGCAAATGCTGGAGAGGTTGTAGGGACAAAGGAACCCTCCTGTCCTGCTGGTGGGAATGTCAATTGGTCCAACCCCCTTGGAGAACAGTCTGGAGAATTCTCAGAAAGCTAGAAGTGGATCTACCCTATGACCCTGCAATTCCTCTCCTAGAAAGATAGCCTAAGGAATTAAACATACCCATCCAAAAAGGTCTGTTTATGCCTATGCTCATAGCAGCACGATTTGTAGTAGCTAAAACCTGGAAGCAACCCAAGTGTCCAACAACAGATGAGTGGCTGAGCAAGTTGTGGTCTATATACACAATGGAATACTACTCAGCTATTAAAAATGGTGAATTCACCTTCTTCACCTCATCTTGGATAGAGCTTGAAGAAATCATGGTAAGTGAGATAAGTCAGAAACAGAAGGATGAATATGAGATGATCTCATTCACAGGTAGAAGTTGAAAAGCAAGATCAGAAGGGAAAACACACAGCAGAACTTGGACTTGGAGTTGGTGTATTGCACCAAAGTAAAAAACTGGGGGAGGGAGGAGGGTTCAGATCCTGGAACGTGATGGCAGAGGAGGACCTAGTGTGGAAAACTAGGAAATGTTACACATGTAAAAACTATTGTATTTTACTGTCAACTTCTTCTTCTAGCGTTTGCCCTTCTTCCGTAGCCAGTCAACAGCATCAGGTTGAGCCTGATGTAAAGTTTCAAGACCTCCTTTGAATCTGGAGAGGTGGCAGTCGTTGACTATGTGGGTCATAGTCTGTCTGTAGCCGCAGGGGCAGTTCGGGTCGTCTCTGGCTCCCCAGCGATGGAACATAGCGGCGCACCGGCCATGGCCTGTTCGATAACGACTGAGGAGGGCCTCAATGACAACTGTAAACCATTAAAAGTCCCCCCCCCCAATAAATTTTTAGAAAGATAGAGAAAAAGAAAGAAAAGAAATGGCCACAAAGAGCTGTAGATCATAGTGCTGGCACTGAGCCCTGGTGGAAATAAGTAAGTAAATAAATAATAAAAAGGAGTCATCTGCCCCCAAACTTCATCCCACATATGGGGAAACTAAGGCAGAGGACAAAGAAGAGACAGCCAAGTTTCAGTTGAGATGGTAAGTTCCCCATGAGTTGTGCCGACCCTGCTCTGCTCATACTCCTGCCTCACACACTGAATGAAATGTGTCCATTCCCACTCCACATCCCCAGACTAGGGTCCCACGAAGAAGAGGCACACCTACGTTCAGTAAGACCGGGCCAGACTCTCTGAACACACAAATGTTCTTACAGAATCTTCTAGAACTCCGGCTCCAATGACATGATAGCAGTGATGATAACCGCCATCATGACCTCGACACTGCATTGTACTTTCAAGTAGCCATGATGGTGAGTGATCAGGCCAGCTTGCAGTTCTGAGCTTAGTGTTTCCTCTTTTTTCCAGACACAATTGAGCCACGAAAGGACTGCACATCTGGGACAGGGGCAGAATCCCCATTAAATACACTCCACTGGGAATGGAGCACGTGACCCGCTGGGACTTAACTCTACTGGGAACAGGCACAGGCCTGAGGAAGTAGTAAGAGGCGACCACTAAAGGAGCAGAGGAAGAAATCTCCGCCAGTGTCCCTGCGTGTTGGTGTGTCCTCCAGGAAGGGGAAAGGGGGGAGACACAGAACTTTGTGGTAGGTGCAGAAACATACACATGCCATGAGTATGTATGAAACTCTACTCCTGGAATCTTATGATTTTGTCAAATCACTCATACTAAAAAAACAGCAGGTGTCCCCAGGGCTGAGGTTGTGATGCACTCAGTAAGTAGATTGCTCAAGTTGCCATGCTCAAGGACCTAGGTTTGAGCTCCTGGTTCTCAGCTGCAGGGAGGGACGTTTCATAAGTGGTGGAGCTGTGCTGCAGGTATCTCTCCTTCTTTCTCTCTGCCTCACTCTCTGTCACCCTCTATTAAGAAGAAAGTAAACAGAAAAAAAAAGTGGCCACCAGGAATAGTGGAGCCCTATAGACACTGAGCCCCATTTATAACCCTGGTGACAAAAAAAAAAATTGTGCTGCTATGAACATAGGAGTACACACCTCTTTTTGGTTGGGTGTTATGGAGTCCTTGGGGTATAACCCCAGGAAAGGAATTACTGGATCATATGGAAGGTCCATGTCTAGCCTTCTGAGAGTTTTCCAGACTGCTTTCCACAGAGGCTGGACCAATTTACATTCCCACCAGCAATGTAAAAGGGTTCCTCTGTCCCCACAGCCTCTCCAGCATTTGTTGCTGCTATCCTTTTTGCTCACACGTATCCGTAAACTACTGCAAAATATATACCTAAAAGTAGAAGTACACTAGAGTTTGCAGTGAGTACCCCCCTAACACTTCCTCTCCACTATTCCAAGCTTTGGGTCCATGATTGCTCAACAATTTGTTTGGCTTCGCATGTTAACTCTCTTTTCAGTCACTAGGTTCCAGATGCCATCAGGATGCCAGCCAGGCTTCCCTAGACTGAAGACCGCACCGATGTGTCCTGGAGCTCTGCTTCCTCAGAGACACACCCTACTAGGGAAAGAGAGAGGCAGACTGGGAGTATGGACCGACCAGTCAACGCCCATGTTCAGCGGGGAAGCAATTACAGAAGCCAGACCTTCTACCTTCTGCAACCCACAATGACCCTGGGTCCATGCTCCCAGAGGGATAGAGAATGGGAAAGCTATCAGGGGAGAGGGTGGGAAATGGAGACTGGGTGGTGGGAATTGTGTGGAATTGTACCCCTCCTACCCTATGGTTTTGTTAATTAATCCTTTCTTAAATAAAAAATAAAAAAAAGAAAGAGAAAAAACAGATGTCTCTCCCAACCCCCATTACTGGAAGCTTGTTGCTGGGAAAGTGGTTTATTCAATGCTCTTGTGTGACTATAGTCAGAGAATCATGAGAAAGGTGAGAAACAGAGGAGGTAGCTGGAGAGATGGAGTCTACATTGCACTCACCTGAGTCGTCTTGTGCTGTTCTCCCTCCAGGAGCCTCTTTTTCCTTCTTCTCAGGGTCTGCTGTGACCTTCTTAGAGGTCCTCCTTAGAAAAAATTTGCTTGTGCCCACTTTAGGGCAGCCACTAGTGCTAGTGACTACTTCAATGTGGAGTTCATGAAGAAAATATAAGCACAGTTAGTTTCTAAAGGAAAGCATGTCAGGCTCATAGTTAACCCTCAATAACCACCTCCCCAGATCCCTACCCCACTAGGGAAAGGGAAGAGACAGGCTGAGAGTATGGATCGACCTGCCAATGTTGAGTGGGGAAGCAATTACAGAAACCAGACCTTCTACCTTCTGCACCCCATAATGATCCTGGGTCCATACTCCCAGAGGGATAAAGAATAAGAAAGCTATCAGGGGAGGAGATTGGATACAGAGTTCTAGTGATGGGAACTGTGTGAAATTGTATCCCTCTTATCTATGGTCTTGTCAATATTTCCATTTTATAAATAATTTTTTTAAAAAAATTGATGGTGATAAGATAAATAAAACCTTTAGAAAAAAATTTACTGACTTTTCAGTGAAGGAATGAATGACAGGAGCTGATATTCTTTGTCTGAGCCTGGAACCACCTTAGAACTTTTAAGAACTGGATCCTCAGAGCCTGAGAGATGGCTCATTTCATAATGTGCCTATATTGCCATGCAAGCAAGTCAAATTTAGAGTCCCAACACCACAAAGGAGGTTTGATGCCAAGGGGGGACACGCGCCAGTAAGTACTGTGCCCTCAATTTGTCTGTCTGTCTGTCTTCCTGTGTGGGTGAGGAAAGTGACCCAGAGTAGTGGGATCACTCATGCAGAAGGTCCTGGTTCCACAAAGCTCACAAAGAAAAGGAAAAAGAGCTTGATTCTCATGTTGCCGTAGGTTTGACGCCTTGTTAACTTTCTCCCCCACTCACTTCAGCAGTGATGGGAAGACTGGGTTCCCTCAGCTGGAAGCATTTCCACTCTGAGCTCAGGAAGCCTGAGACACAATGGGATCTTACAGCAGCTCCGAGATCCTTCAGAAGATCCAATCCTGGCTGCAGGCCCTCTGAGCTATGTCCCTAGAGAGCACAGCTGAGTCTTAAAGATTTTGCTTTTGGGAGTCGGGCTGTAGCGCAGCGGGTTAAGCGCAGGTGGCGCAAAGCACAAGGACCGGCGTAAGGATCCCGGTTCGAACCCCGGCTCCCCACCTGCAGGGGAGTCGCTTCACAGGCGGTGAAGCAGGTCTGCAGGTGTCTGTCTTTCTCTCCTCTCTGTCTTCCCCTCCTCTCTCCATTTCTCTCTGCCCTATCCAACAACGACAACAACAATAATAACTACAACAATAAAACAAGGGCAACAAAAGGGAATAAATAAATAAAATAAATATTTTTAAAAAATTAAATAAAAAAAAGAAATGTCAGTACTTTAAAAAAAAAAAAGATTTTGCTTTTTAGATACAGAAACAGAGAGGCAAAGACAGTGAAGGAGACCACAGCACCGAAGCCGCTTTCAATGAGTTGGGGGGGTCAGACTGGAATGTGTGTCACACGCATGGAAAACAGCACATTGTCCCAGTGAGCAGGTTCTTTTTTGGTTTTTTTTTTCATTTTTTTCATTTTTTTTATTAATGGTTTCTTATAAGACTGTAAAATTACAATTTATAGTTCCACATCACACCCACCACCAAAGAAAGTCCTGGATCTCCATCCTCTCACCTCCCAAAGATAAGCACCATGGTTCTCATAAGTCTTACAAACCATTTTCTTGCTTCTGTTTTGTTTTTATTTTTTTAGGGGGGGTGACAAGTTGATGGAAATCAGATCTCTAGATCCTAGATGTGAGTGAAACCATCCCATAGTTGCCCTGCATCTCTTTACTTACTTCACTAAGCAAAATCACCTCCAGTTCCATCTATTTTGTCCCAAAGGACACAATATCATCTTTGTTGATTGCAGAGTAATATTCCACGGAATATATATCCCATTACTTCTTTAGCCAGTCATCTGTTGATGGGCATGTAAGTCGCTTCCACTCTTTTACCTATTGAGAATAATGCAGTTCTGAACATAGGGCTGCATATGGCCCTTCAGATTAGTGCTGTTTTACTGGCCTGAAATGTCTTTCGACGCTACCTTGTAGCAGTGTGCTCACTAGTTAAGGGGTCTGGGACATTTGTCCTCTTCAAATGATCCCTAGTGAATCCGTGCCTGCTGTTAGGCCTTCTCAGATCCCTTCTCTCCTTGGGCCTCATTTGATTCTGCCCAAACTCTTGAGGAAATAGGAATCTAATCTATTATTTGGTAGCATGTCCTTCAAGGTTCCAGGGCTATAGATCCCATGTCTCAATTCTCTTTGGGAGTTGGACCCAAACCTCTCATGGGGAAAAAGTCCTGGACAATGCCGTGCACCTGCCTGCCTTTCTCCCCACTGCGCTGCACTCCCCTTAGGCACCTGCCTAAGTACTTTGACTTGAAATTACACACAGCAAGCGCTGAACAGACCAGAAAGTCAACTTCTGTGACTGAGATACAATCATTCTGCAGCCTGGCCATCTGGTAGAAGGTAAGAAAGAAGAGAGGCCAAGAAAGAGACAGACAAACAGGACAGAAGAGAAAAAAGAGGGGGCTGGATGATGGACACACCTAGTTACACACACTTTACCCACACGAAGACCCAGGTTTGACCCCTCTGCTCTCCGGCTCCAATGGGGAAGCCACACTAGCAGTGAAGCGAGTGCTACAGACAGAGAGACCTCTCCCTAGCTCCCCCTCCTCTCAAAATTTTTCTCTGTCCTATCAAATAAAGAAAAGTGAAGCAAAGGAAAAGAAAGGCGAGGTGGGAAGGAAAGAGAGGAGGGGAGGGGAGGGAAGAGGAGAGGGGAGAGGAGGGGAGGGGGAAGATGAGAGGGGAGGGGAAAGGGAAGGGAGGGGAGAGGAGGGGAGTGGAGGGGGAGGGGGAGATGGGAGGGGGAGGAGAGAGGGGAAGGGAGGGGAAGGGAGGGGAAGCGAGGGGAGGGGAGGGAAGAGGAGAGGAGAGGAGAGGAGAGGGGAGGGGAGGGGAGGGGAGGAGAAGAGGGGAGGGGAGGGGAGGGGAGGAGAAGAGGGGAGGGGAGGGGAGGAGAAGAGGGGAGGAGAGGGGAAGGGAGGGGTGGGAAGGAAGGGGAAGGAAGGGGAGGGCAGGGGAGGAGAAGGGAGAGGAGGGGAGAGGAGAGGGGGAAATGACCACCAGGAGTGGTGGATTCATCATGCAAGCAATGAGTCCCAAAGATAATCCTGGTGGTAACAAAAAGAGGTGGTGAGGAGGGGGAGAAACCGGAAAAGGTAAAGTGGTGACTGGGGAAACGACTCAACTGTCAGAGAGGAAAATACAAAGTAAAACTTGGACTGCTGTAACATGCTGCACCAAAGTGAAGAACTCTGAGGAAAGTGGGCAGGGAGCGGGTTGAGGGAAGGGCTTTGGGTTCCTGGAGCGTGGGATGGTGGGAAAGGGAATTGATAGCAAGAATGCTTTTCAGACACCTGTCATGGAGATATAAGGAACTGTGCCTGTGTGTCAATGACTTTACAGTGAGCCATTTACCCCCCCCCATTAAATGATTTTTTTATTATTGTTGTGGTTGTTACTATTATTGTTGTTGTTGTTGATGTCATCATTGTTGGATAGGACAGAGAGAAATGGAAAGAGGAGGGGAAGACAGAGGGGGGAGAGAAAGATAGACACCTGCAGACCTGCTTCACCACCTGTGAAGCCACCTGCCTGCAAGGTGGGGAGCCGGGGGCCCAACCGGGATCCTTATGCTAGTCCTTATGCCTCGTGCCATGTGCACTTAACCTGCTGTGCTAACTTCTGACCCCCATAAAATTATATTTAAAATAAAAAAGAAGACAACAGAAGTCATATGTAGAAACAAAGAAAGATTAAGGGAGAATCACTAACAGCTCTGAAAAACAAAAATAAAAACATGTGGTCTGATGGCAAATGAGTGAGGGTCTATGAACTGAGTTAAACAGCAGTGGTGCTGTCCTGGGTATGAGGGGCAGGGCTCTAGGGTCTCAGATCACTATTGCTGTATTTCAGATACATATATATATATATATGCATATATATGTATATGTGTATATATATATATATATATATGTATCTGAAATATAGCAATAGTGATTAGAGTGGTGTCACCATGTTCTGTGCTGGTCCCTGGCTGAACATTGGCCAAGCATCTTGGAAAGGTTTTCTGCCATGGACATGCTAAAAAGATGAAAGATTATCTTGGCCCCCATCTGTCCTAAGTTCTTAGTCAAGGGCAGTTCCCTTGCCTCCGAAGAAGCCAGGTGACTGAGAGTCGCACCAAGGTGCTTGGTGTTTCACCATCCATAGCTGGGTACCATGGCTACCTGACACCCTCACTGGACAGCATTCAAACCTAGGGTCAAATCTGACATTGGCAGTGCCTGAGTAGCTTCAGAATGGGGCTCTAAGGAACCTCTGATGTCTCCATGGGTCTCTCCAAGGACAGGCTAATAACCTAGAGGTCTCTGAAAGTCCTTCTTATGGGACCCCGTTGTCACCTCACTGGGAGCCTGGCCATTTTTGTGCATGCTTTTCAAGAGCTTTTCACAAACACAGGCTCCTTCATCAATGAGTGTGAATTTATAAACAGTGCTCTTTTTTTTTTCCAGAAAGGCAGAGATGAGCGGTTTTATATAAAAGTTACATCTCCATTTCAGAAAGAATATATAATTCCAGATTCTACTGTCCCTCGAACTTTATTCCCGTTTATGTAGATCTTAATACAGTTATACAGTCGTGGGGCTAATGTCCCCTCTGGACGGTAATGAGGTCCTCTCGAACCCTTTAGCTGCTATAAAGTATGCAGAAGTTAAATGCACAGATGGAAAAAAATTTGTCTCAATTTTATACTTCTGCAAAATGGTAATTTTGTACTTAAAATGTACAAGATGGATGTTCAGAAATATAGGCTGATAGCCTAAATTATATTTGGTCATAATTTATGTAGTACAGTCCCAAAGAGATACAAAAAGGCAGAGCATAATTTATCTGCTGGAATCAGCGATAGCTTTGCTAAAACTCCCATTTATTCCATCCCCCATAGTTTTAAGCAGCCTCCGTCCTCAGGGCTCACTCTATTTAAGTTCCCTATACTGCTGTTTGATCACATATTGTAGTCTATAATTTGCCTATCATCTGAAGCAAATTTAGGTCCCAGAAGTTATGATCTCTACACAGCAACCACTTTATTTGGTAAATGCAAAATATTTATAGCAATATACGAGCCAGATGAAAATAAAATCCCTATAATCACTGGAACATACACACTTTATCACTGGGGCTCATAAAGACCGTTAGAGGACATGCATGTCGCCTGATACAATTACCCTCCGACACACGTAATACTCCAACATGCTGATGCTAAGGAACAAGAGAAACTTTGTTTCCAGCCTCCCTTCCATCTTGCCAGTCCTAGGAAATATCAGGCTCCATAGTTGCCTCACAGGAAACCACAGTTTCCTCAGCAAGTCAACTGTCCAATGAGCCATGATATCTCAGATGAAGGAAAGAATTTCCAAGTCAAGAAGTAGAAGTAAGTCACATGCTATGGACACTTCTTTGGACATATCCATCCCTTCCATATTAACCAAGCCAATGCATGTTGACAGGAACCCAAGATCAGTGAATCTCTGCATTGATCAGATGACTCAGTGTGAACAGATTAGCATTAAAAAAAAAAGTCTTCTTACATTTCTCGATTTTCTCTTTGTGCCTCTAAAATGTTCACTTGGAGCTAGCTAGTCTCTAAAATGTTCACTTGGAGCTAGTCAGGCAAGAAACTACAATATAACTGAGGTACAGTTCATCAATAGTTGCTTTGAAAAGCAATTCGCTCTTCAACAAAATGTAGGATGAGGCAGAGGAAGTAAGAAAAGGTAAGACTCCAGCTGGTACTGGAGTACCAGTACCTGGTATTTGAAAACCAGGGAGAACTAATGCCTATGAACTTGTGGGGTACTCAGGCCATGTATTTTCTCTATTCCTTACAACAACCTGGCAAATTAGAGCTTATCATTCTCATTTTTACCAGTACACAAATTAAGGGGAAAGAGGTCTTCTCAGCAAGTGATTAACACCCAGGAATAACATCATTCAAGATAGCAACCTCACCTATTGTAATTTTCCATAAGTCAACACGGGACACCAAGTTTCCAAGGTGCTTCTGCAAGGATATTGCTTCTCAAGCCTCAGACCTTTCTCCGCCTACCTCAACCCCCTTCTCTCCAGCCCTCAAGGTTGCCTTCAGCTGAGTGAAGATGAAATAGAGCCCTAGATGCATCTCTCCAATAAAAACTTCAACTGAAGCCTCGTATATTTTGTAGATAGTAAAGATCTCATGGCTCTTTGAAGACGAGTGTTAGTATTAATCACTGCAGTTGTTTAGATTATTTCCTCATTGGGAACAGCCCCCAAGTCCTCCCATCAAAGAGTCACCATTTCTGTGTCCTGGATAGCCAGATCTTCGATGATGCACTGGTTCCTTTGTAGATTTCTTCCTCCCTTACAACTTAGCTACTGCTCTTGAGTGAGTGAATATCCGCTTTACAAATCTTTTTCATCCCCCCAAAAATGCTTAAACACATAACTCATGGTTGGCAAAATAGCTCACTTGGACAGAGTGCTGCATTGCAATGTGCTCAGTCCAGATTTAATTCCAGCCCTCACTATATTGAAAGAAGTGCGGTAGTACTGCTCTCGCTCTCTCTCTCTATCTATCTATCTCTATCTCTATCTCTCTCATACACAGAGACAGGGAGAGTGTTCAATTCTATTGAACTCAAAACAGTATCCTACCTGATCTGTTTTAAACACTGTTCTTCTGTATATCATACTGGAAAAAAAAAAGTGTGTACCCCAAACTAAGCACATAAGCCAAAAATTAAAGAAGGCGTGACTATAATTGTTTCAAGGCAAAAATAGGTTCATAAAGTGTCAGAGTGGTAAGACTCCGGCCCCAGAAATGCTCATTCTACAATGGAGGTTGCTGAGAACCAGAACAGATAAGAGGTGTCGAGGATAGCTAAGAATTATCATTTGAGTCTACCTTGGGAGCACATTCTCAAAGGGAAATAACTATGGACAATCTGCTCATATTTCAAGAAGCTCTGTTATAGGTGAACCATCCAGAATGATTCATCCAATACCCCTCCAATCTGGGGGAGAAGTATATGAAGTCAAGGTGTGGATGGAAGGATGGAAGAGGGATTCTCTGTTCCATTTATCTGTCATCTGTCCATCATCTCTCTTCACCACACAGAGATGGAAGGTGCAAGAAGGCATGGGAACAAATCAAGCTTGAAAGCTGAGCATGTGGCCAGTGTTCTCTCATTCTTTTTTTTCCTTTTGTTGCCCTTGTTGTTTATCATTGTTGTTGTTGTTGTTGTTACTATTGTTATTTTTGTTGTCATTGTTGTTGGATAGGACAGAGAGAAATGGAGAGAGGAGGAGAAGACAGAAAAGGGGAGAGAAAGACAGACACTTGTAGACCTGCTTCACCGCCTGTGAAGCGACTCCCCTGCAGGTGGGGAGCCAGGGGCTCGAACCAGAATCCTTAGGCCGATCCTTGTGCTTTGCACCATGTGCACTTAACCTGCTGCACTATTGCCCACCCCACCTCACCCCCCATTTTCTCATTCTTCAAGCCATGCTGAGTAGCTTGAACAGGCAAAAGACTTGGTGCTGTCAGGTACAAGTAGAAGCCATTACTTTCCCTAGGACATTCACATACAGCTGGCAAGAAGACGTTAAGTGCTACAATAGAGTTTAGTTCAGAAGAGGAACTAGAGATGGTACTTGAAGGGGGAAAGAGACCACATTCAAGCAGAATCTTGTGGCACGGGACAGTATTGTGGGCTGAGGACAAGTTGTGGTCAGAATACCTAAGACCTCAGTAAATATTTATAGTATAGTCCAAGGGGCAGGCTCACCATGGAGAGTGCACACATTTGCCATGCACAGGACCAGAGTTCAAGGCCCTGGTTCCTGCCTGTAGAGGGGAAAGCTTCATTACCAGTAGAGCAGTGCTGCAGACATCTATCCTCTCTTTTCCCCTTTCTCCCTCAATATCTCTCTCAATCTCTCTCTCTCTCTTTCTCTCTCTCTCTCTCTCTGTCTGGATTTCACCCTCTATAAAAGAAGAAAGAAAAAGGGCAAATATGGCTACCAGGAATGGTGGATCTGTGGAGGCACCTATTCCCAGGATAACAGTTCAAGAAGTGGCAGGCATACAGAGGCCCAGAGAGAGTGGCCTGAAACCCCTAGAGAAAGCTCTTCTCCAGCATAGAACAAAGGAGCTGGTTTTTTTATTCACCACCTTGTCAGGACTCATTCAAAGCATCCCTGCTTCGCCACCAGTCTGCAGCCAAGAGCTCTTGATGTGCAATATTATAGAGTGCCGGGATGGGAAAGGCACCACATAAAATCAAATTTCTCTTCTATTTTAAGTTGAGTGGTGCACCGGTTCAGCTTTAAAGCCTAATTTCTTAAAAGTTTCAGAGGGAAAAAAAATGTCCCTTTGCAATTGGAGTCAAGTCCACATAAATTAACAGGCCAGCTCGGCAAATCCATCTTTCAGAACTTTCCTTGATTGTTCATTTTAATCAAGCGGCCCACATTCTTTGACTTTTCATCCTTCACTGCCCAGAATGATGCACTGCGGCGACTGAGGACACACAAATGTTAATTCTGCTCAAGTTCAAACAGCACCCAGAAAGGGCCTATTTTAAAGACACCTTTGCAAACACCCACAGAAAATGAGGATGGATCCAATCAAACACAGCCAGGAATTTCAAAGGAGGGGAAAGCTTGAGCCTTGTAGAATCTCTTCAGTTTTCATCTGAGTTCTCTGTGTCTTTCAGAGTAGAAACACTAGTTTCTACAGTCAGAAGAGAACTCATACTTCACCCAGCCCTGCCTGAGGCCTATCAGCTGAGCAGTGGAGGAACTGACCCACCCAAATCTGCCTAAGGAAAGGCACCTGCTGAGAAAGGTGTGAAATTATACATTTCAAGTCCTTCTGTCACTTGGCAGGTTTGAGGAATAGCAAGGTACACACACACACACATACATATGTGTATCACATGTGTTCATACATGCCATGGACACCCATGTGTGTATGTACATATGGATGTGCACAGATATACACGGGTGCGTGGTTGTACATACATCACACACATGTGCACATATATGTACACATACACTTAGCTAGTGGGCTTTTAACATTTTTTATTAGTGATTTAATAATAACTGACAAGACTGTAAGATAACAGGAGTACAATTTCACACAGTTCCCACCACCAGAGTTTCATGTCTCATCCCCTCCTTTGGAAACTTCCTTATTCTTTGTCCCTCTAGGTGTATGAGCCAAAATTCTTTATGGGGTGCAGAAGGCAGAAGGTCTGGCTTCCATAAGTGTTTCTCTTATGGACATGGGTGCTGACAGGTTGATCCACACCCCCAGTCTGTTTCTATCTTTCCCTATCGGGGTAGGGTTCTGGGGAGGTGAGACTTTCAGACACACTGGTCATCTGGAAGGGCTTATTTTTAAACCCAGCTCCACCACTTCTGCCTCAGATCCTTAAGCAGAAGAGATGTTCAGGAAAGGGACCAAGAGTGAAAACTGTTCAGAAAGAATTGCACAGTTGAACAAGAAGCAATTGTCCCTCTTCTTCACCAGAACTTATCAAAATCATAAACAATATGCTCACAAAGCAAGATTCGTGTTCATACTCAGTGGCCACTTACTGTTTTCCATGAGACCCTACGATGAGTAATCATGTGTCACTGTGCCACTTAATTCACAGGCATCCAAATGAATTAACATATATTAAAAATATAGAGCTTTAGAAATAGAAGGTGGTATTGGATCAGGGAAGAGAGTAGCTCCCAACTATGGGAGAGGTATATAAGTATTGTTGACTATAAACCCCATTGATTTCATCAGGGGCCCATATTCACCTTAGGAGCCTATGTGACCTCTGCATCCCTGTAGGTCTGAGCTCACATTCTGTGGTCATGAGTAGGAACGTTCCAAGCTGCCCCAATTTCAGGACCCATCTTCCTCAGGTGTAGCATAGAGTATGTTGTTCAGCCTCCCTTCGGAGGATGCAACATTCTCTACCATTGTTGATCCAAGTTGAGGAGCTCCGATTCCCCAGAACCTCACCCCATTAGGGAAAGAGAAAGACAGGCTGGGAGTATGGATCGACCTCTCAATGCCCATGTTCAGCAGGGAAGCAATTACTAAAGCCAGACCTTCCACCTTCTGCATCCCACAATGACCATGGTTCCATACTCCCAGAGGGATAAAGACTAGGAAAGCTATCAGGTGAGGGGATTGGGATATGGAGTTCTGGTGGTGGGAATTGTGTGGAGTTGTACCCCTCTTATCCTATGGTTTCTGTCAGTGTTTCCTCTTTATAAATAAATAAAGAAAAAAAAAAGAATGTGGTATTGGTGGCTCTTCCAGTAAAGTATACATTTTACCATGCATAAGGTCCCAGGTTCAAATCTCTGGTCCCCCACCTGTAGAAGGGAAGCTTCATGAGAAGTGGAGTAGTGCTGCAGGTGTCTCTTCTCTCTCTCTCTCTCTCTCTCTCTCTCTCTCTTTCTCTCTTTCTCTCTCCCTCTCTCTCTCCCTATATTCCTCTTCCTCTCTCTTTATCTTTCCCTCTGTCTCACAAAATGGCAACTTAAAGCAGTGAGTCACCATGCAGGAACCAAGCCCCAGCATACACCTGGTAGCGAAATAAAATAAATATATAATAAAAAAAGAATGGTGGCCTGGGAGGTAACACAATGAATAAAGCATAGGACTTGTAAGTGTGAGAACCTAAGTTTGAGTCACATTGTCACAGAATCCAGAGTGATGCTCTGGTTCTCTCCTTGCCCCCACTAATTAATTAATTCATTTATTCATTCACTCATTTTTAAAAATAAAAGTAAACATTCAGAAAAATTTTAATGGAGTAAACATTACAGACTAATAAGATACACTGAGAATAACTACTGATTTAGTCCCTATCACTCTTCCTCAAAATCCGATGCTTTTTCTTCATTTCCCTTCATGATTTAAATCATGTCAGCATTGTTTATTTGTTTATTTGTTTGACTCTGCCCTCCATATAGGTCCATTATCAAAAAGTCCCATCAATATTAATCACAACTACAGCCCCAGAGGGTATTTAGGAATGACTGAATGAATGAAATGAGTGAATGTTTATGAATGAGTGAAACAAACAATCCCGGTCCATTTTCCACCAAAATTATCCAAAGCAATATCATGCTTTGAGGTTGGGATCTGTGAATCCTGGAGCCTTGGAGCACCATTTCTCAGAAGCATGAGCTTGGACAATAATCCCTGTGGAATAAGTCACTCCAGGCATCTCAGCAACCTGGTCTCTAGAATACCAGCATATTGCAAACAAGCCGTCAGCAATAACAGCGATTGGTTTCTGCAGCCCATCAGACTAAACTGTTCACAGTGGCAGCCCATCTTCAGAAAGAACAGGCAAGAAGACATTGCCACTGTGACATTAAGAGAGAGAGAGAGAGAGAGAGAGAGAGAGACTGTTTCTATTCCTGGAGCAGTTAACAGCCAATCTTGAAATGCAGGGATGTGTTTCATTTGGCTTATCATAATTGTGTTCTGTCTTTTAACCCTCAGAGTGGTGAATGTCGTCATCTCCTCTGGGACTAAAAAGATCTGGGGTTAACAACTTTCTCCTTTAAAAATTCATAAAGGTGTGAAGAAACAGTAGCACATCCAGTGGCTATACTTTGGAAGAAGCCAAGGGAGGAAGAGGGGGAAAGAAAACATTTCTCCCCCAATACATACACAAGACACTTGGCAATTAGCTCCAGCTATGTCAGCAGTTTTTTGAAAAATTTCCTGAACATGGAAAAGGCTCATCCTCACCATATGAAAGACAAAACCACCGCCGTGACTCTCCCATGCATTACAATGTGTGTGTCTTACTTCTTAACCAAGCCGCTAATCACGCAAATTATTGCAACTAATTACATCTGAAGGTCTAATTAATTCTTTCAGTACCACATCATTTAGTACGCATTCACAACACAGCACCTGTTTTGAAAATCCTTGCAGTTAATTTGTTTATAAACAAACACTATTTGCATAAAATGTTTAATGAATGGTTTAACAGTTAGTACAATACTCCAGTTTTGTCTTAGTAGATTTGGGGTCACCAAAGGCCATGATAAATTAATTATAAACTATACAAATTAATTTAAATAGAATGTGTGAATTTCTCATTAATAAAGAAAACATTTCTAACATGTTAATTAATATCTCTGTAACAGGCTAATTACTCCCTGCACAACAAGTACATCTTGCAAACAAACCTTAAAGATTTGGGGGCGAGGGGGGCAGGGACTGTTTCAAAGCTGGAAAAAAAAAGTGCAATTCAAAGGGGGTGGGGAGCCACAGAAGCCAGTCAAACTGAGGAATTCCTTGTTTGGGGCAGGCAAACCAGGGGAATAAGCCATGCCTTTATCTAGCAGAAGAAACATACTTGAGGATGGGATGGTTGAAAGAGGTTTTCCAACAAGGGCTCTGCAAAGAAGGGTTTAACAAATGCCTATCTCCTAGAAGAAATACACAGTTAGTGAAAATAGCCATCTTTCCGCAAGTACAGGTCTCTCCTGTGAATTAAGGGCATATGGACCATGGTCCATTTCATTACACAAATGTGCATCTTCACATCGGAAGTGGAGGCTCAGCCATCGTAATTCCCTCCATGGCAAACCACAGGAAGATGCCTCGTGTAGAAACTAAAAAGGAATAGCCTTATTGCTCCGGCATCGAACATAGCCCTTGCAAAAGCCATGGCTGAAATATGTTCACAGCCCTAAAGTTTGTTTCTGATTTGCAAGCATTTTCACATTTGATAAGCACCTTGTGTAAATTTACCTCCACTCAGGAAGTATTCTTATGATCAGAAGCTGAGAACTGTAAAGCATATTTATATTCTTACCCTTGCACGTAGTTGTTGTCACTTAATGCACAGGCTGATGGAATCACTGCTACAACAGGGCTGATGGGGCCCTGCGTGGGGGTGCTATACCACCCCATTCACAGGGCATCACCCCCAACCTCCGCCCAGAAGCTCAGAAGCTGTGGGTCATTAGCACTGATCAACAAACACCATGATTCAACAAACACCATGATTTGTAAGTCCATTAACTTGAGGAGAGAGGGAGAGAGAGGGAGAGAAATACTGAAGATATGAGGCAGAATGACAAATAAAGAGAAGCAAACATACTGACTTCACAACACTTCCTTGGGACCTGCCACTATGTTTCTAAGAAAACAGGCAGAAAAAGAAGTGGGAATCTCATTCCCATGGCACCAGGGCAAAACAGGCCCTGGTCCAGCCTCTGATTGGATCCAGCTTTCCGGTCTGGTGCTGCTGCCCGAGAGGGAATACATGTCCACCTTGCCTGACATTTCTTTGGAAGTGCACAAGAATGAAACTGTCCCATGCAACCCACTGCCAAGCTGCCATGGTGAGCCTAGTGGGCTGTGAACACTCCCCCTTCCCCCCAGTTTTGCCCCTTTGCCAGATCTGTATCAGCCAATGTCATTGCCCCTGGAGAGCTAGAGGACCCTCAAGACTTGACCCTAGGGACCTGGTGACATTGCATCCCAAAGAGTACACACATTACCATGCATGAAGATCTGCATTCAGGTCCCCACCTACAAGGGAGAACATTTTAGGGGTTGGGCTTTTTTGGGGGGAGGTATTTGTTTGTTTGGTTGTTGTTGTTGTTGTTGTTGTTACCAAAGCGTGCTCAGCTCTGGCTTATGTAGTGCTATGGGGGATTGAACCTCAGATCTTGGAGCCTCAGGCATGAGAGTCTCTGAATAACCATTACGCTATCTCCCCACCAGGGGAGAACTTTACAAGCAGTAAAACAGTGCAGCAGGTATCTCTGTTTCTCTATCTCCAGCCCCCACCCCCCCCTTCTCATTCTCCCTGTCTCTATAAGAAAAGAAACAAGGAAAGAAGATTTTTAAATGGTGGGGGCATCCACTGGAAATGGTGGAGTTAAAGTGCAGAAACCAAGCAAAAAAGAATAAGTAAATAAATAGGCTTGACTCTATCTAAAAGGCTAAGCACTTCCTACAAACCTCAAGCATCAAATGATGACCTAGTGGAATCACAGACTTCAGAAAAGGCAGGGAACTCCCTACTCTTTGAACATTCTTTATCCTTTCCAGGTTTCCCACCAACAGTTCTGTTAAATTAAATAAATAAATAAATAAATCCAGTGCTTAAAGGCTGGGGAAGCAGCACAACAGTTCACACAACAGGGTTTTTCTTATTATTATTATTATTATTTTATTTTTTATTTAAGAAAGGATTAATTAACAAAACCATAGGGTAGGAGGGGTACAGTTCCACACAATTCCCACCACCCAATCTCCATTTACCACCCCCTCCCCTGATAGCTTTCCCATTCTCTATCCCTCTGGGAGCATGGACCCAGAGTCATTGTGGGTTGCAGAAGGTAGAAGGTCTGGCTTCTGTAATTGCTGAACATGGGTGTTGATTGGTCGGTCCATACTCCCAGTCTGTCTCTCTCTTTCCCTTGTAGGGTGGGTCTCTGGGGAAGCAGAGCTCCAGGACACATTGGTGGGGTCTTCAGTCTAGGGAAGCCTGGCCGGCATCCTGATGACATCTGGAACCTGGTGACTGAAAAGAGAGTTAACATATGAAGCCAAACAAACTGTTGAGCAATCATGGACCCAAAGCTTGGAATAGTGGAGAGGAAGTGTTAGGGGGGTACTAAATGCAAACTCTAGCGTACTTTTGCTTTCAGGTATATATTTTGCAGTAGTTTATGGATACGTGTGAACATATGCTCTCTCTCACAGAAACTGATGTATATCTAGGTTTTGGGACTTTGTTAGAAAGTGAACCACCTGAGATAAAATTAGAGTATACTATGAAAGGAAAGGTCTCACCCGAGTAATGAAGCTGAAGGGTTGTCATTCCACACATGAAGTCTCTGGACACAGTCTGAAGTGAAGCATGTTGAGGTGGCAATCGTTGTGTTGGTTAGGTTGTGATCGGCAGATGCAATATTATTCGATATGGATTGGGAGAGGCATACGGGAAAGTGGGCCCTATCCAATGGTTCCAGGACTGGGGGAAGTAGAGGCTCTATAGTGGAGATGTGAGGTTCCTGCTGTCTTAGGGTTCAAAAAGACAATCGATAGTTAATGTTATCATCACATTATTTGGTAATTGGGTTAACTTTGAAAAATCCTTTTGTTATGGTTTGCTGTACAGTACCCAGTATCTTGTATATAGCTGTGCTATTGGTTGCTTCTGATCTACTTGGTCTAGGCTTTTGAGAGAGTCTGCATATCAATTACACAGCCTATATATTGAAAAGATTCAGTTTATGTTTTGAAAAACTTCGAGACATACGATTAATTTTCCCCCTCTCATATTAATTAATTAGTGGTTTATATGACTACATTTTACTAGGAGTGTACATAAACACCATTCCCACCACCAAAAGACTGTGACCCATCACTCCCACCCACTCCCACCCCCCACTGTCCCAGGAAGCTGCATGTCTACCCCTCACCACAGGGTTTTTACTTTGGTGCCCTACTTACAATTTGGTCAGGTCCTGCTTTTAGTTGCCCTTTCAGATCTTCTTCCTCGACTTCTTTTGATGAGTGGGATAATCCCATTCTCATCTTTATCTTTCTGACTTAGCTCACTTAACATAATTCCTTCTAGCTCTGTCCAAGATGGGTCAGAGAAGGTGGGTTCATTGTTCTTGACAGCTGCATAGTATTCCATTGTGTATATATACCACAGCTTTTTCAGCCACTCATCTGTTGTTGGGCACCTGGGTTGCTTCCAGGTTTTAGCTATTATGAATTGTGCTGCTATGAACATAGGAGTACACACCTCTTTTTGGTTGGGTGTAATGGAGTCCTTGGGGTATAACCCCAGGAGAGGAATTACTGGATCATATGGAAGGTCCATGTCTAGCCTTCTGAGAGTTTTCCAGACTGCTCTCCACAGAGGCTGGACCAATTTACATTCCCACCAGCAATGTAAAAGGGTTCCTCTGTCCCCACAGCCTCTCCAGCATTTGTTGCTGCTGTCCTTGTTGATGTATGCCATTCTTACAGGAGTGAGGTGGTATCTTAGTGTTGTCTTAATTTGCATTTCTCTGTCAATCAGGACCTGGAGCTTAAAGTGCTTAAAGGCTGGGGAAACAGCACAACAGTTCACACAACAGGTTTTTATGCCTGCTGTTCAGAGATCCCAGGTTCAGTCCCCCAAACTGCTATAGCAAGCCAGAGCTGAGTAGTGTTCTGGTCAATGGAATACGTAAATAAAAATGAATTCATTCAATAAAATCCGGTGCTGAAAAAACAAACCTTTCAAGAGGACAAGCTGTGAGGAGGAGAAAGAAACCATTCTCCACTATTAGGATGATACAGATGTGAGAAACTTCATCTCAAAAATGCAAAGAAACAAAAGAAGGAAAGACTGCTGGCCCAGCACTCAAGTACACAGGCTACTTCCATGCAGACTTCCATTCCTGAAAAAGACACTTAAGAAAAGCATATGTAGGGAATCGAGCGGTAGCGCAGTAGGTTAAGTGCAGATGGCACAAGGACCCGCTTAAGGATCCCGGTTCAATCCCCCTGCTCCCCACCTGCAGGGGAGTCGCTTCACAAGCGGTGAAGCAGGTCTGCAGATGTCTATCTGTCTCTCCCCCTCTCTGTCTTCCCCTCTTCTCTCCATTTCTCTCTGTCCTATCCAACAACAACAACATCCATAAGAAAAACAGTAATAACTACAACAATAAAAACAACAAGGGCAACAAAAGGGAGTAAATAAATAAATAGTTTAGAAAGAAAGAAAGAAAGAAAGAAAGAAAGAAAGAAAGAAAGAAAGAAAGAAAGAAAGAGAGAAAGAAAGAAAGAAAGGAAGGAAGGAAGGAAGGAAGGAAGAAAGAAAAGCATGTGTGGAGTCATGGGCCACTTAGGAGAGACTGAGCTTGCATTGGGAGACAAGGGTTCTATCAAAAAAAAAAAAATCCATCTGAGAGCAAGCAGGAACTGGCCTCCTGGTCTGCAATTAAGAAGTCAGAGAGCCTGGCAGCCCAGATGGAACTCTGCAGCCAGCAGCTGAGATAGTCGGGCACAGTGAAGCCATGGTTGAGCCCATCTCGGTCGCAAACTTCTCTTGCAGAGTCAGTGGCCAGAGCTGGCCCAACTAGAGCATCCAGAATGCACACACTCCTTCCCACCCATCTCACACAGCCACTCCCAAATCTGAGGCCTGACTCTTCCCCACCCCACCCCACACCCGACCCCCACCCTCACCCCCTCTCCCCATTAAAAATCACCAGCATTGTGCAAATAAAGGCGATCGCCATGTGAAAAATTATCTTTTAAAATGGAGTTTAATTTGCATATAAGGAACGAGAGATTTATGACGGGCAACGCCGTCCAGTACTGCATCTGCCTAGCCTCAGTCGTAATTTAGATTGTTTGTGACTGATCTTAAATTCTAAAGCTTGGAGAAGATGAAGTACTCTGTTGCTGTATTATTGTCAGGAGTCTAAGACTTACCAGAGATTTATTAGTAATCTTATCACAAACATGTCTCAAGTTTTTGCTTTTAATATGTGCCAAGCTCCTCTGAGGAATTTTCCTCACTGCAATTATATTCCTCAATGCATGCATTCTGAAGCAGAGTTGATTTCCTTCCCAAAATAAAGCGACCTATCATTACACCACAGCAGCTCTTGTACATTTTTCCTCTGCTACTTAATAATCAATGTATTCATCATTAAAATCTGAGCCCTGAAGCAATGGTTTTTAGCATATTCTAATGACTAGCGACTTGCAAATTACAATGACCTTTCATGTACATTCTGTAAGCACCTTGTTCTAATGTGTACTGTATTTATAGTTTGCCAATACAAACTAGCCAAAGATTGGATAATTACTGTAATCTATTAGCTCGATTGCTTTCCCTGCTCATTTATAGCATGTGCCACGCAGGCCATTTTCAAAAGCTGGCCTATCTTTCATCTCCCGCAAGCTCAGAAAGTAAAGGATACTTCATCTTCACAATATACACACTTACTAATATCTGAAGAGCGGCCCATCTCAGCTCAAGGAGGTTTCAAAAATAAAGTATCTTCCTTCCTATTAGTGTCATCATGCTATTTGTGACTGACAAAAAACACCGTGCTAAGAGTGTAAACTTTCGCTAAAGAATGTCAAGGCCAGTTCCATTTTCTGCCCATAACTTTGACCTCCAAATAGCATTTAATAAGATCTGCTTGTTTTTTGTGTGTGCAGTTCCCCCCGCCCTTTTGCTTTGAAAGAAAAAAGATAAAGGCACTTCTTCTTATGAAAAAAGTTGTTTTTTTTTTTTTTGCTTGAAGGAAATGTTTCCAGTGAAGCATTCAACTTTTCTTTTAAGCTCTTGGTTGTTGCTGGGGAGCCGATAAGAGCTAGGAGTGGAAGGATCAGCCCGGGTCGCCTCTGACCCGCTGTGACGGTCTATTTCAGGCAGTTATGGATAGATAACATTACAGACACTGGTAATTAAAACAACACTAATTTTGTCTCGGTGGCCACGCTTTGTTGTTAGAAGCCATCTATCATGGCCTTCACGCATCACACAATGAGAAGACATTTGTCTACGCACATTGTGCTTGGTCAACGGTTTTACCGATCTCCCCGTGTACCTGGACGCCTGGGCACTTTTAAAGACGTAGTGCTTTCATTTCTCCTCTCTGGCTCTGATTAATAAAACATTCTGTGTGCTTAGTCAAAACACACCGGCAAACTCCTCACCACGGCTATTCTTGGGGGAGAAAACAATGTGTTAATCCCCTTTGCTTTCAAAAAGAAAATAGTAACAACAACAAGGAAATTTTCTTTTGCGTTTAAAGAGAGAGGGAACAGAAAGAAAACAATCAAATGTGGAAATATTGGCCTTCCCCGTGAAACAGAGTGCAGCCTAATGGGAAGCATGAGCTGAAAAGGCATATACGATACAGCGTCACCTTTCACAAAACTACAGACTTTGGACTCTCTGGGTTGCTGGTGTTTTTCCACTATCTATGTGTCTGATTTGCCAACACACTCAATTCCACATCACCTTTTATTAACAAGCTCTACCATCATATTAAGACTGACAGAAAATCAAAAATTTTTTTATGATTTGATAAGAGAAAAAAAGGGAGGACAGAGAGATACATAGGTCTTTTAGCAAACTATAGGTAGCTGGAACATACTACTTCAGCTCTGTTGCAATAAACAGAAAGGAAACTGTAATGGAGCATTTCAAGGGATCTTTAACAGGTGACACAAATAAGAGAAGAAGCAGACAGGACCATTTAACTTCAAACTCGAGTGAAGAGAGGCAAATACAGCCAGGCTGACCACTGCTATGTGGCAGACTTCATTTCTCAGTGGGAAAGCCACCCCCAGAGAGACTCCCCAGCCACCCCCTCCACCATCATCACCACCACCAACAACAACAACTGCATTTCTTATCGAGTGACTAAAAGGTAGGGAGCTGTTCGAAATCTCTTCACTACTCACAGATGATCACAGCCCTGCTTTCCCCTCTAGCTGCAGACGCACACGTAGTTTCAAATATTAGCTGGAACTCCAGCCTCCACCAGCCCCTAATTGCTCTCTCAGGGAAGGTATCATAAACGCAGGTACGGATAACACAGATGAAGCTTCGACATTATGCAGGCAAGGATCCTACATCAAAGCTATTTGCAAAGTGACACCCCCAGTTATTTAAAAGTACATTTTTATTATATCCCTTAGAATTTGCATTCTTCAGAAGTCAGTGTATTTTTTCTCCCCCGTTAACACGGCCAACAGGAATATAGGGGTGATTGAGCGTTAATGACATCTGCAAGGGAGTCCCCTAAATATTTTCTCCCGTACTAGTTTAGTAAATTCAAGCAGTTCTGCCAATAAAAAGCAACCTGATCATTTTAATAAGCTAATATTAGCACGTCTCTCTGACCAGCTGCTGCCAGCAGTCGTCCAACTGCCTTTGTTAAGCTAAAAAAGCCACAGCAATGTGAGTCTGTCCGCTCCTACCTGCATTTCCAGGCCTGATACTAGTGAAACAAATGGGAAAGAAAAACTTACTGACTTTTGGCAAACTGCAAAGGTTAACTCTATTCATCATGGAGGAAGGAATGCTAAGTGCTTTCTGTCCATCCATATATTTTAAAGATTTAGAAGGGACCCGGTGTGTGTGCATAGGATATAGAGAGGAGTGTTTGTCTTTGGCATAAGCAGTTTTCTCTATAATGCTGGGACTATCAGACTCCTTTTTGGACTATACAGACTATAGGAAGCAAGGTTACTTTTCAGTGGTAGTAAAAAAAAAACAAAAAAAAACAGA
>NC_080163.1:180724926-180787426 GCF_950295315.1 Erinaceus europaeus
GACTCTCAGCTGTGCTCTGGAAAACATTGCAGTTTGATAGGGTGGGTGGGGAGGAAAATGGGGAGAGTGAAGAATGCACATATTACCGGGCACAGTGACCCAGGTTCAAGTCCTGGTTCCCCACCTGCAGGGAGAGAAGCTTCAGGAGCAGTAGAGGAATGCTACAAGTGTCTCTCCCTCTTTCTTTCTGTCTCTCACCCCCCTGTCTATCTCTGTCTCTCAGTCTCTATCAAAAACAAATAGGTTGGTGGGGTTGGAGCACAGAATGGTGGTGGTGGGCGTGCTGTAGAACTAGACCCTGTAATCTTATACTCTTGCAAACTACCATTAATCGCAAGTTTAATAATGGCTTGAGAAAAAAATGTGGGAGCCTGGCGGTGGCGCAGTGGGTTAAGCGCACATGGTGCAAAGTGCAAGGACTGGCGTAAGGATCTGGGTTCAAGCCCCCAGCTCCCCATCTGCAGCGGAGTCATTTCACAGGTGGTGAAGCAGGTCTGCAGGTGTCTGTCTTTCTCTCCCCCTCTCTGTCTTCCCCTCCTCTCTCCATGTCTCTCTGTCCTATCCAATAACTACAACAATAATAACTACAACAATAAAACAAGGGCAACAAAAGGGAAAATAAATAAATAAATGTAAAATTTTTTTTTAAAAAAATGTGACTTGTATTGCTGGTGAAATAGCTCACTAGGATAGTATACTGCCTTGCCATACACACAGGCCAGGTTCAAGTCCAGCCCCATATATTGAAGGGAGCTTTGGTGCCATAGTCGCTCTCTTTCATATCTGTCTATCTATCTATCTATCTTTCTTTCTTTTCTTTTCTTCCTCCTTTCCCTTCTCTGTCTCTACCAAAAAAAAAAAAAAATTGGCTTGTGCAGGCACCATAACCCAGAAATAACCGTTGTGGCAAAAAAAAAAAAAAAAAAGAAAAAAGGAAGAAAGAAAGAACAGAACAGAACACCTGACAACACATAATGAAAAATAACTCAGGTGCCCAGAGTGGGGCCAACTCAAGGACAACTGACAACCTACAGCTGTTGGTGTTGGGGCCACGTGGGTCCAGTTACGCAGCAAAAACTTTGGGAAAAGGACATGGAGGAGACCTATATACACATGGGCCTTCAATGATACACATGGACTAAATTGTGCCCAGTTCCCCTTCAGCTACTGCCCTCTGATTATTCTGAGGGCTTCAGCCAGACAACGCAAGAAGAATAGTTCACACTCATGCCTCCTTCCTGACCAAGGTAGACAGACAAGTATGTGACCCCCCGCCCCAGGAGAGATACTGCCTCTGCCTTTCCTACTCTGACACTATCTCCAGAATACTTTCTTATAATTTTTTTAATTATGTTCATTTATTGGGTAGAGACAGCCAGAAATTGAGAGGGAAAGAGGTCATAGGGAGAGAAACAGAGAGACACCTGCAGTCCTGCTTCACCACTCAAGAAGCTTTCCCCCTGCAGGTGGGGACCAGGCGCTCAAACCTGGGTCCTTGCACGTTGTAACATGTGCGCTTAACGAGGGGTGCCACCACCCAGCTCCAGAATACTTTTTGTCTCCACAAGGAGAGAAAGGACTTCCTTCCTCCAGGACCTGCAGCTAAGAATCATCTCATCCTTCCTGTATATTCTGGAAATTTCCTTTTGTACAGTTGCCTTTTCTCTGCAAGTCTGCACTGTTGACATATTAAGGAATCTATACTTGCTCCATTAGCAAGGATCTCAGACCGGCGTAAGGATCCTGGTTTCAAGCCCCCGGCTCCCCACTGGCATGGGAGTTGCTTCATAGGCAATGAAGCAGGTCTGCAGGTGTCTATCTTTCTCTCCCCCTCTCTGTCTTCCCCTCATCTCTCCATTTCTCTCTGTCCTATCCACCAATGACTACAACAATCGAAAAAAAAAAAAAAAAAAAAAGGCATGGGGGCTGGGAGATTGCTACGTAGTTCGAGCCCCTGGCACCATACCTGACACTGAGGGAAGCTCTATAAGCAATGGAATGGTGCTGCAGCATCTCTCTCTCTCTCTCTTCTTCTTCTTCTTCTTCTTCTTCTTCTTCTTCTTCTTCTTCTTCTTCTTCTTCTTCTTCTTCTTCTTCTTCTTCTCCTTCTTCTTCTAGGAAAAGAAAAAAAGTAGGTGTGGGGTAGAAGTCTTTCAGGAACAGTCAAATGGTACAGATGTAAGGTCTCGGCAAACAAAAAAAAATGGGGGGAAGGGCACAAGTCCTGTGCCCCTTGAATTCCTGGTCCAGCAGGAACAATGGTGACAGCAAAAAGCAGCACTGCCCCATAGCCCAGCGGTGGGAATGGACTTGTACAGAGCCAGCCCCTCTTACAGATGGCTCTCTGAGCCAACCAGGAGCAGTTAGCAGAAAGCCCTCCTCACATTCACACACACACACACACACACACACACACACACACACACTCGTGCGCACACATGTGGACAGATCTTACCACCGCTACGAGGAAAAGCAAAAACCACATCACTGAGATCAGTAGTATCGTGGGATCCCAGACCTCAGCAGGTGCTGATTTCTGAGGCATCTTTAATGCTGGAAGGATCCACTCCTACCCGAAGCATATGTATGCAGCTAAACTCCTCACTACCACCACCACCCACCCCAGCCTCCACAGCCCTGGCAGATTTCAAGGAAGTTATGCAGCAAACTCCGCTTACCTGTCAACCTCTGTGACTCCTCCAGAAGGCTGGGAGGATCATTTTCTCAGGTGGCTGTTGCTGAGATGAAAGAGCACAGTCCCAGAGACCCCACCTCTGAGCAGTGTGAGTGAGCCTCCTTAACACGAGGAGCAGCTGTAACAAAACCCCACTGGCCAGAGGAAGAGGGGAGGCAGGGCTGGCCAAAGTAGAGGTCAAACCATCCCAGAAGGCAGGAAGCACGGTCCCTAGGCAGGTCTCTGTGCTCTCTAACAACCTGCAGTGATGGGGGGGGGGGAGGTGTCACACAGAGAGCCCATGCAAGGAAGCCTACTGGGCAGGTATGGGTTCAGGCAGAAGCTTGAGCAAGGGAGAACTGAGCCATCTAAGGAGACAATGGTTAGCTCTGATGACTTGCTCTGTGAGCACCCAGGACCATGTTCCCCAGTACTTCCAACTGTTAAAATAATGCCAGAGGTCCAGATAATCAGGTGAGACTTCCAATTATTAAATGTTTGCAGAGGGTTTGGGTCTTTTTTATATTAACTGAGAATCTGTGGGAAGACTAGGCAGCAATAATTAATATATATATATATATATATATATATATATATATATATCCCTTTTGTCACTCAGGTCCTGTAAGGATCTTGGAGGCTCACTGGAGGCCTTTCATTCCTCTTCTCTCTCCCTTTCCCCATCCCGCCAAGCAGGTGCCCTCACTACCACTACCTTGAGGTGGGACTAGCCAATGTGGTCTGGAGTAGGGTAGATCTTAGTGACACTGACCTTCCTGGGCCATGAGGCTATGGGGCCCATCTGTGGGTCCAGATCAGATCATTTGGTAGAGTTCAAAGCTTTTCCTAAGATCATGCAATGTGAGAAGGTGAGATCCTGTTCCAGGAATGAGCCTCCCTAGGTATATTTGCAGATTCACCCGAGAAAGCTTTGAAAGACGGGACTCTAGCTCAGCATGACATCCCACAACCTCTCAAAGGACCTGGGGTTTGCAAAGGCTTCACTTCAATGTGACCAATATCTGCCAGCTGCCGTTTCTCTCTGCAAGATGGTAGAACAGCCCCCCACCCCCAGTCAGGAGGGAATCATCTTCCCCAGCAGCAAAACATTGCATGAACTGGTTTGAATTTTAATTCTTATCAACAACTATTTTACCTAGATTATTCTTTCCAACACATTGTATTTGTAGGCATACTCAAAAGTTGATACTAATAGAAATATATATGTGTATATATTTATGTATCCAATTGTATATTTTACTTATGTACACACACATATGCATGTATGCAAGTATGTGCATATCTCATCACTTCTCTTTCTTGCTGACCTCTACAGATTGAGCCCCATGCAATAGTTCCAATATCACATTTCTCCAGTTGTTTTTTTTTTCTATATTGGAATGTGGTCGCTGAGGCTCAGTGGAAATTAATTTGCTTTCCCATTCCCCATTTCTTTGTTTCTTTTTTTTAATATTTATTTATTTATTCCCTTTTGTTGCCTTTATTGTTTTAATGTTGTTTTATTGATATCGTCATTGTTGGATAGGACAGAGAGAAATGGGGAGAGGAGGGGAAGACAGAGAGGGGGAGAGAAAGATAGACACCTGCAGACCTGCTTCACTGCCTGTGAAGCGACTCCCCTGCAGGTGGGGAGCCTGGGGCTCTAACCTGGATCCTTACGCCAGTCCTTGCGCTTTGCGCCACGTGCGCTTAACCCACTGCACTACCGCCCGACTCCCCAGTTCCCCATTTCTGTGCCCTCTGATTACAATGAGGAAAAAAAAAAGTAAGGGGATCCAAACATCTCCCTTGTGGTGGGAGGACTGCCATGGAAACACCTGCCAGTCCTTCACAGAAGGGAGACACTGAGCAAATTCTCTCTCTGTCCTCTCACATGGAACTGTCTCCACACCCTTAAGCGTCTGCCATCTCATGCATTCAGAAATCCTATTTAAGAATGCAAAGGTCCAGACGGTGTCATTAAAACAAATGAGTCTAACCCTTTGGTCATCTAGATTTTGTTGGTTTTTTTTCCTTGTTTAAATTGCTATTGCTATATATAAATGTAACA
The DNA here is from genome assembly GCF_950295315.1 of Erinaceus europaeus. Classification (NCBI taxonomy): domain Eukaryota; kingdom Metazoa; phylum Chordata; class Mammalia; order Eulipotyphla; family Erinaceidae; genus Erinaceus; species Erinaceus europaeus. Next base: position 180,729,672 of record NC_080163.1, read on the forward strand.
TATAGCAATAACCGTAGAAAGATACTATGCCCTTGCGTATGGATAATTAAAATAGGAACATCTCTGGACTAAATTAAAATGTGTAAAAACCAAATCCTTATAGCGTCCATGAAATCACAGAAGCTACAAGTGAATCACTGGCCCAGAGACGAAGCGTTTCTCTCATTACTTCGAGAACCCCTTCCCTGATCATGGTTTTACACTTGCACAAATCTCCATGGCTCTTTTTATGTTACTAAATATCTCAGCTCATGTTTACTGCCCACCTTATATATGTGCTCATGGGTAACCGCATGCAAACAGTCTCCAATCATTTAAGAAAAACCAACACTTTTAATGCTTCTGATGACACGATTACAGCAAATTATGAACTAAAATCGGAAGAGGATAGATGGAGATGAATATTCGATTTTTATGAACATAAAGGAGGGAGGAAGAATGCACATTTTCTGGTATTAGATAATTCAAGCCTATGGTTCATAATCTAAGAAGATCTGGATACCTGAGATCTTCACAGAGATTCTGCCTGAACCCATGACCTCCAGGGCCTGCCTGATTCCTCTCCACAGAGAGAGCTTCCCATCTGCCCTTTTCTCCTCTGTACTTTGAGCATAAGAGGTGTTATTACCCATAACTTTTTATTTAAAGGAATTGTGCAGCTGGGAAAATGAATGAATTTAATTATCAATGCAGTGTGAAAAAAATCATTAGAGCAAGGGCCTGGAACGCCACATATTAAAAATAAACAAAGGCTATTAAAAAACAGTTCCAAAAAGGAATGTCAGTTTTTCTTCAGTTCTTAAAAGGTAAATACCAAAAAGAAAAGCATATGTAAACATCCAGAGTTACTGAAGAAATTACTCCTTAAGAAAAATGGTAAATGACTGACTGGGTCATTTAACTTTAAATCTATACTTTATGTGGCAGTATAGGAAGGTCGTTTGATTGCTATGCATAAAAAAATGAGAATTCTAATATGTTCTCAAAGTTTCACCTTCATAAGACAAAATTTTCATTATAAAATTGTATTTAACGGTGAGCACAGAGAAATTCTTTCTCAGTTGTTCAAGATGACACTTGCATTCCCAGAGAATAAGTCTGCCTTTACCTTTTGAAAAAAGCAGGGTAACCCTCTTGGAGGGGTGGGATGGGATGGGGGTGGTGAACAGATTTTATTTATTCATATTATGAGAGTGAGACCAAAACATCACTCCATCCTGTGTGGTTCTTAGAATAGATGAACAGGAATGGATTAACTCTACCCACTGAGCTCACCTCTTCAGCTGCTAGAACTTAATCTGTTCATTAAATTTCTATTGAACACTCTGACTCCTCTCTATGACTGGTGAGTGAAAATACTGATGTAGCACCAGTCCTGGGGAAAATAAATACTAAGAAAGGGGCCATCTGAAAGAGCTTTCTGGCTTGAAAGGCTACAAAGCACTTCTTTTCATTTCTTTCTTTTTTAAGGCAATCAGGTGTGATGAAGTATTTTGGGAGGTACAGGATTGCCTACCGGAGACTAAACTTGACCAAGAGCTATAAAGAGTCCCTTGGGAGATTACAGTAAGACCACTGACAGATCCCCACTAGGGCTAGATGACGGTGCACCCTGTTGAGAGCACATATTACCATGCACAAAGACCCAGGTTCAAGTCCCCACTCTCTATCTGCACTGGAAGAAGCTTCAGTGCTATGGTCTGGCTCTCTCTCTCTCTCTCTCTCTCTCTCTCTCTCTCTCTCTCTGTGTGTGTGTGTGTGTGTGTGTGTGTGTGTGTGTGTGTGTGTGTGTGTGTGTGCGCGCGCGTTTCTATCTGTAAAGAAAAGCAATGAACATTACAGACTGTCCCTTCCAGGAAAGGAAAAAAAAATGAAGCCTCACTTTCCAGAGGTCTATGGAGCACCCCAAAGCTCACAAATGAACCCCTGGAACTGGTTCAGAGGCAGCACCCTCTAACCACTTTGATATATAAAGAAGACTGAGACCCAGAGGATGGGTTAATGTCCCAAAGTCCCCCACCCTCGAACGCAAGTGTCTGTAAAATGGGAGGAGAACCGATTTCCTACCTCGAAAGCAGAGCTCTTCAGGGTCCTCTCTGATCTCTACCCTTCCCCCTCCTCCCCTGCACAGCTCCTCCACTCCCCCAGATAAGAATCTGCCTCTGGGCTCTGGGCTACCCCACTCCACAGCATCCCTCCCCATCAAGGGCAGAGACATGGGAAAAGAGAAAGGAAGACAGAAACCAGAAAAAGCACCACAAAGCTGCTATCAGGTCACTGCTGGCAAAATGGAGAAGGAAATGTGACAGGCAAAAAAAAAATAAAAAATGGAGACACCTATCACAAAGAGAGAGGGAGAGGGAGAGGAAGAGGAAGAGGGAGAGGGAGAGAGAGACTGAGACTAGGTGGCCCTAAGCTGTTGCCTCAAAAAGCACATTTTCTCTCTTTAAAAAAAAATATATGTGGAGGAGGAGGATGAGAGAAGGATGCTCAGTCTAGATAAATTCAGAATGATTTGAATACATTACTGTAGTTAAGTTTAGTACATCGAGTACCAGGGATGGTTCTGCCGTGCATTTTAATGAAGCCCAAAATAATGAAGCTCTGGCGGGCCTCTGCTTCGTCAGAGCGATTCTGCCCTAATAAGTTGAGAAGGAGGTGTCCAAGGCCCCTGGCCTGCAGATTCTACTCCTGGGATTTCACTAAGCCTGGGCAGGAGGGCGGGGAGTAAACTTTGAATGAATGATTGGGATGAGTAGTTGGAAACCCAGAATAAAGGACAAGACACAAGTAATTTCTAGACCTGAGCCAACCAGTGAAACCTGCCTCTGGAACCTCCCAAGTGTCCCTCGTCAAGGAGTCCCCCTATGACTATGCAAAGAAGATAGAATAGCAGCCCTGACACAGTGTGAAAGAAGTGGCACAGGGGACTCTCAAGCATAAGGTCCTGAGTTTGAGTCCCAGCATCGCAAGGGCCAGACTGATGTTCTGGTTTTCTCTCTCCTTCACACAAATAGATAGATCTTTAAAGAAAAGAGATAAAAAGAAATGCAAGAAAAACAGCAAGGTCAGGGGTCCGGGGGTAGCCCCTTGGGTTAAGCGCACGTGGCTCAAAACGCAAGGATAAGGATCCGGGTTCTAGCCCCCAGCTCCCCACCTGCAGGGGAGTCGCTTCACAAGCAGTGAAGCAGGTCTGCAGGTGTCTATCTTTCTCTCCCCCTCTCTGTCTTCCCTTCCTCTCTCCATTTCTCTCTATCCTATCCAACAATGACGACATCAGTAACAACAACGACTACAACAACAATGAAAAACAAGGGCAACAAAAGGGAAAATAAATATATTTAAAAAAAACCTCAACTGATGAAATAGCTCACTTGGATAGTGCGCTGCTTTGTCACATGTGTGACCCAGGTTTGAGCCTCACTCCAACCACAATGGAGGAAGCCTCAGTGATGTGAACTCTTTCACTCTCAACAATGACATCAGTAACAATGATAATAATAACCACAACAATGGTAAAACAACCAGAGTAACAAAAGGGAAAAAACAGCCTCCAGGAGCAGTGGATTCGAGGTGCAGGCACCGAGCCCCGAGAATAACCCTAGAGGCAAAAAAAAAAAAGAAAAACAGCAAGGACAAAAGGCCACCAGTAATTCCTTCCTGGACCTATCAGAGCAAAGTGTTTAAGAAAAGAAGCAAGGGAGGAAGGAAGAATTGAGATTAAAAGGTGAAGAAGAAAAAAGAAAGCTAAAGGAAAATAGATTTAAAAAAAAAAAAAAAAAAGCATATAGTCTCCCAGTTTGTATGACCTCCACAGCCCGAGGCTGGAAAAACAGGTTGTATGGTTTTCTCCAGATTATTCAGGGTTCTACTAACTGAATATCCAAGATCCAGCAAAGAAAGACTGACTCAATATTCAGCAAGTAAACTACTGGTCTCAGAAAATATTCCAGGAACCAGCCTTGTCCAGGACACAAAGACTAGGAGGCCAGCTGTACCGCTGAAAAAGAATGCTTTTAAAAATGGTGACCATCTGTGAGAACTTTTCCCATATTTTGTTTGTGACTCCACAAGACACAGCCAACACTCAGGCGGCTTAGGCGGCTGGAGCAGAGAGATGTCTGTCTTCAAAAGCACCAGGCGAAACTCCCAGTCAGTAAGAAATCAAGACTTCCCATCCAAATCATCCCCATCCAGGGATATCTGACAGGTGAGCCCAGCAGGTACCCTGAGATCTCACACATAAGGAAGAGAATTACTATCCTCTGCATCTTTTTTGTTTGCTTGTTTGTTTTTTGTTTTTACTTTCTATTTTTATTGGATAGGGCAGAGAGACATTGAGCGGACAGAAGGAGATAAAGAGGGAGGAAGAGAGAGAAGGAGAGGCACATGCAGATCTGCTTCACTGCTATTGAAGCATTCGCCCTGCAGGTGAGGGTGGGAGCTTGAACCTGGGTTCTTGCACATGGTGACATGGGTGCAGGACCAGCCATCCCCTTCCCCCCCCCCATCCTCTGCATCTTTTTTTTTTTTTGGCACCTGGGTTATCACTGGGGCTCTATACCTGCATGGTTCCACCATTTTTTAAATCTTTCTTTTGACAGGGAGTGAGAGACAATGATGATGAGAGAAGCAAAAGAAGAAAAAGTGTTTCACTACCCATGAGGCTTTCTCCCTTTTAGTTGGATATGGGGGGGGTGGGGGAGGCTAGAACACAGGCCTGCATGCATGGTAAATTAGTGTGCACAGGGCCCCACTGTCCTCTGAATTAAAGGAAACCCACAGGCGACAGACCAAGTTCTTAACTGAGATAAAGATAAATAGTTAAATCAGTAAAAATCAGCCTCCTCCTCTGTGCTCTGGATATAACTTGCTCCTGGACTTCTGTGAATAGTTAACTGTAAAACTGTTGGGGTGGACATCTGTTGTTTTTTGCCTGCCCAGTCGCTTTCCTCCTCTTTCTGGAAATAGCATCCTGATTTTCCTGGAGGAATCACTCCTCCCCCATGCTCAATCCATGTGGCCTGAGGTGGAGCTGAACCCACCCACCACTCCAGGGAGAGACGGAGTGACCCAGAGGAGACAATAAGGACAACCTCCCCCCACAGGCTGAGGTGACTAGCTCAGGGCAGGGTGCAGAATCTGATCAGGAGCAGCTTGACTCCATGGGGAAGTGGGGGTGGGGGGTTGGGAAGGGCTTTGTGCAGGTCGAACCTCTTTCAAGGCACTTCCTGAGAAGGCAGACACTTTTCTACAGCTGCTAGACTCTGTCTTGCCACCGCAGAGTATAAGCTGCCTGAAGAAGGAGTCAAGGTGGTGACACGCCCAGTAGAGCACACAGGTTACCATGTGCAAGGATCAGGGTTCAGGCCCCACCCACCCCATTCCCACCTGCAGGAGGGAAGCTTCACGAATGGAGAAGCAATGCTGCAGGTGTCTTCATCTTCCTCTCTAGAGCCCCTTTCTTTCTCAATTTCTGTCTTTATTAAAAGAGAGAGAGAGAGAGAGAGAGAGAGGGAGCCCTAGTGGTAACCTTGATAAGAAAGAAAAGACATGAGAGGAGGGAAGAAGAGGAGAGAGGAGGGGAGGGGAGGAGTCTAGGCAGAAGAAATCCAAACTGAACCTCATGGACAACATTGTTGCTTTTAGATCCATCCACACAGGAGACTCGCCACCCTAAGATATTTCCAAGTACAGGAGACAAAATAATCTCCAGCTGGACAAGTCCATCTGACCTGGGCTCCTGCCCAAGGTCAAGTACACTGACTAAAGGACGGATACACACATAATAGTAATAGGTCCTCATAAAGTTCCAGAAATAATGATCACACAGTGTCTAGTAGGCTCCTAGGTCTTGGAAAAGAAGCATCGACTAGGCCCATCTGTATTTTGGGAGACACAGTGACTGAAGACCTCCTTCCCTGGGAACCTATCAAGCTGTGAAGTATTCACAGTTTTAAAATTACTCATCAAGAGTTAGAATTTCTCCCCCCTCTGCTACCTTAGTTACTGATTATTTCCAGACCCATCAGATACACAAACGCTTGTTTTTCAAATGCAATCAGCACACCCACGCACCCATCTATAGATAGTGAAGAATATGTAGCTGAAACCCCTGGAATGGAATGCTCTCACGTGCAGGATGCGATGAAGAGCATTACAAATGTACACTCAGCAGGAAAATACTATTTAGCTGGTAATTCAAGCTGGGGGGATGAATAATCAGCTCATCTTTGAATAATGAACCAAGAAAAGCACTGCCACCGTACAAGACTTTTGGGGTCCACTCCGGTCTCGGAAAGCCTGCTAGTGTTCTGTCACTTGGAGGCAGAAGCTCAGTCTCCCTTCCAGAAGACCTGGAGCTACCACGGCCTCCCCTGCCCCCACCCAGTCTGCCAGGGAGGGAGGCCGCCCACCTGGCTCTGCTGGCTGATCTGGCTCCAGTGTTTCAGGAGCTCATACTAAGGCTGCTTATCTCTCTGACAGCTGGCTCTTCAGATGAGCAGACGGTGCAGTGCTGACGTCTCTGGTCAGGTTTATAGGCAGACCCCTTTTGTCTTGGGGTCTTATACCTGGATTTTTTTTATCATAACCAGTATCTCCCAAATATTTGCAGGAAGGTGATCCAGCCAGTTTCGGACACAGTTCCAGAAAATACTCCAGTGAATTCTGGATAATGTGCACTTAAGACTTGCTGGGTCCTCAAGCCTTTGGACCACATCTCCTGTGGTGATGGGGATTCTTCCTGAGCAATAAAGCAGTATTGCAAGTATCTCTCCTTCCCTCTCTCTCTCTCTCTCTCTCCCTCTCCCCCATCTCTCTCTTTATCTTCTCTCTCCCTCTCTATTTCTCTCAAAGGAAGAGAGAGGAAAGAAAGGAAGAAAGAAAGAAAGAAGGAAAGAAAGGGGAAGAAGGGAGAAAGAGAGGAAGGAAGAGAGGCTGGGAGAGTTTAGGAGATACCATAACCATTATGCAAAATACTCCCATGCCTGAGGCTCCAAGGTCCCAGATTCAATCCCCAGAAATACGCCAGTGCTAAGCAGTGCTCTGGTCTTTCTTCCTTCCTTCCCTCTTTCCTTGCTGCCTCCCTTCCTTCTTTTCATTCTTTCTTCCTTCCTTTCTTTCTCTCTGTACCTCTCTTACTCATTACAAAACAATAATAAAATAAAATATTATAGAACAGAATGAAGGGAAGAAGAGAAGGTGGGAAATAGGTGCCTGAAATAGTGGGCTGTGCAAGTGCCAAGGCCCAAAGATAACCCTGGTGGCAAAAATGAGACTTGCTAGGCCAGGGAGATAGCACAAAGGACTTGCCAGTGAGAGGTTCCAGGTTCAATCTCAAACACCACCAATAACCATATCAGATTAGTGAATGTTCTGCCTCCATCTTACCCATCCCCACAAAAAAATGACTTGAGATTTGCTAGTGTGAAAATGGAGACCAGAAAAGCATCAATACAGAAAGACATCTTGGTGACGGACATTCACACAGACCCTCCAGAAGACTTGTTTTTGACCTATTCTGCAGAAAGCTGCTTTTGTGCAAAGTGTGAAAGTGATTTATACTTAAAAAAAAAAAAACTTATGCTTTCTTGGGTCTGGAGATGGATAGTCTCAAGGCTGAGGAGATAGGAAAAACCCTTTCCTGCCTGAGGCACCAAAGGTCCCAGGTTTAATCCCCAGAACCACCATAAACCAGTGCTTACTAGAGCTCCGGTTAAAAAAAAAAAATGGGGAGTCCGGCGGTAGCACAAAGGGTTAAGCGCACGTGGTACAAAGTGCAAGGACCAGCGCCCCCCCCCCCCTTTGAGTCCCCGGCTCCCCACCTGCAGGGGCCTCCGCTGCTTCACAGGCGATGAAGCAGGTCTGCAGGTGTCTCTCTTTCTCTCCCTCTCTCTATCCTCCCCTCCTCTCTCCATTTCTCTCTGTCCTATCCAACAACGACAACAACAATAACTACAACAAGAAAACAGCAAAGGCAACAAAAGGGAATAAGTAAATAATTTTTTTTTTTAATGGAGATAGGGGCCAGGCAGTGGTACACACAACTGAGCACACACATTACCATGTGCAAGGATCCAGACACAAGACCCTGGTCTCCACATGCAGGGTGGAAACTTGTCGAACGGTGAAGAAGCATTGTGTCTTTCTCTCTCCCTATCTCCTTGCCCTTTTCAGTTCCTCTTTGTCATAGCAAGTCAAAAGAAAGGAAAGGGGAGAAAAAAAAAAATGTCCTCCAGGATTCACCATGCAGGCACCAAGACCTAGCCATAACCTGGTGGCAATTTAAAAATTAAAAAAAAAATATGACTAAGTCTCTAATGTCATCAGGAACAGAACCTACAACCTCCCTTGTGGTTGTTCATTCTCTTATTCCAGAACCTGCAGACCTCCTGCAGGCCTAACCCTACCTACCAAGTACAGACGGTTTGAAAACTCCAGCCATCCTGGGCTATGCCTTTGGATTGAGGTGAGCCTCATCCAATGGCCAGCCTCTGGGGCCTCCAAGGGAAACTGCTGAACTTCACTCTGATGAAGCACTGACCTAATCCTTGCATTGAGATTGCCACTTGCATTAAAATCGGTCACATAATGGGGGTAGAGGGAAAAAAAAAAGTAGTTCATTAATATGCTAAGAAGTGCTAATTTGAACATTGCTGAAAAGCAATTGCAAATTCCATTTTGCAACTTGCAAATGTGATGCAGTGCAAATTAAGGCTGATGGACCCATCTTCAGACATTCCAACTTCATCCGGAGGCTCCTGAGCTCCCCAAACTCAAACTGCTCTTGTTGGTTCTCAGACTCCAGGGGATGGTGGCTGCATTTTGTAAGAAAGATCGGCTTCCAGAAGTGGAAACACCCCACTTTTAAAGCTATTTCTCCACTGACACTAGGTGACTGGGGCTCAGAGCATCACAGGGATGGAACTGAAATGACCCACAACAATAGAATAAGATTAATTCCAGGACTGGCAGACAGCATAATGGTTCTGCAAAAGATTTTCATGCTTGAGGATCTGAGGTCCCAAGTTCAGTCCCCAGCACCAACATAAGCCAGAGCCCAGTAGTACCCTAGTCTCTGTCTCTCTCTCTCTCTCTCTTGCTCTCGCTCTCTCTCGCCCTCGCTCTCCTGTAAATAAAAAAATAAAATATTTTTAAATAACTCTAAATTTTCACTATCCCTCTTCAGAAACATGAACAAGGCCAACCCCGCAACTTCCAAGCAAGACAGCCCATGCCAGCTCCAGGCTCCTCTCTTCCAATGGATGGCCTGTAATGCTATACAGATTTACCAGCTAAGAAAGGCCCTTTCTCAACAGAGGAAACCCACAAGAATCTGGAATCAGAACCAGACTGGCAAGGGATAGCCACCACTGTCCCAAGGCTGCATCCATGGCAGGTCTGTTGATGGAAAAATAAAGCACTGTGGAGCCGGGTGATAGCACACCAGGTTGAGTGCACATGTTACAATGCACAAGGAACCAGGTTCAAGCCCACAGTCCCTATCTGCAGGGGGAAGCTTCATGATCAATGAAGCAGAGCTGCAAGTCTCTCCCCCCCTTCCTGTATCTTCCCCTTCCCTCTCAATTCTCCCTGTCTCTATCCAGTAAAAAAATAAAATATGAAAAATAAAACAAAAGATCTCTCCAGAAAAATCATTAATCCATAGCCTCCAAGTTGCAGATACCACTATGATTTCATCCTCAACTCCCTCACCAATGTGTCCCAGAACCTCACCTCCCCAGAGCCCTACCCCACTAGGGAAAGACAGAAACAGGCTGGGGGTGTGGACAAACCTGCCAACATCCATATCTAGTGGAAAAGCAGTTCCAGAAGGCAGACCTTCCACCTTCTTCACCTCATGGATAATTTTGGTCCATACTCCCAGAGGGGGGAGAAATGTTAGGGGAAGATGACCAGAGGGCTCTGAACTCCAATTCCATCAGGAATTGTTTGTTTGTTTGTTTGTTTGTTTTTTATCAGAGCCCTACTCAGCTCTGGCTTATGGCAGTGTGGGGGATTGAACCTGGGACTTGAGAGCCTCAGGCATGAAAGTCTCTTTGCATAACCATTATGCTACACCCCCACCCAAGATTCTTTTTTTTTTTTTTTCCTACCCATATGCCTCACTCCTCCTCAAAAAGAAGCCAGGTGGTGGCTCACCTAGTAGAGCACACAAATAAGCCAGGCATAAAGACCCAGGTTCAAGCCCCCAGTCCCCACCTACAGTGATGGAGCAATGCTGCAGATGTCTCCTTTTCTCTCTTTCTCTTATCTCTATCAAAAATAGAAACTGGGGGGGGGGGGTTTTTTCCAACAACTAACCCTTGTGGCAAAAAAGCACAAATAAGAAGGATGAGGGACAAGTGACGGTGCACACAGTACAGTACACATGTTACCATGATCAAGGGCCCAGGTTCAGGTCCCCAATCCCCACCCAACTGGGTGGGGTGGAAAGAAAGCTTCAGGAGCAGTAAGTAGAGCAGTGCCACAGGTGTCTCACTTCCTCACTTCTCTCTATCTCTCTGTGTTTGTCTTTATCTCTTACCTTCCATTTTAAAAAATAAATAAATAAGAGAAAGGGGGGAAAAAGGCTACCAGGAATCATGCAGGCACAGAGCTGAAGGGATAACCCCAGTGGCAAAATTAAATTGAAAAATAAAATGAGCGTGCAAAAAAAATAAAAATCTCTGTGAACACAAGAGTAGAAAAAGGAATGAGAAGGCCAGAAATAAGGTTAAAAGATAACCACACGGGAGCTGGGCAGTAACACAGCGACTTAAGCTCAGATGGCACAAAGCGCAAGGACCCCTACTCCCCACCTGCAGGGGAGTCGCTTCACAGGCAGTGAAGCAGGTCTACAGGTGTCTGTCTTTCTCTCCCCCTCTCTGTCTTCCCCTCCTCTCCATTTCTCTCTGTTTTGTCCAACAGCAACGACATCAATAACAACAACCATAAAACAACAAGGGCAACAAAGGGAATAAATCAATAAATATGTTTAAAAAGAGAGTGATTATTAAAAAAAATTAATATATATATAACCACACGATCCTGCAGTGCCCAGAGGAATACAGAAAACATGGGTCTGAGTTTCCCATTTCCCGTGGGGCCTCAGCCGAGAAGGAAACAAAATCCATCAGAGAGAACTTTGTCCATGTAACAGAGAAATCAGTGAGTAGGTCCACTTGTTTTCCATCAGAGGCTGACGAGCAGTTTCTGGTGTGAGTCCCTCTCCCTCCTACCACCTCCTCCCCCAAGGAACAGGCAGAGAACAGACAACACTTTCCCTGCAGAATTACAACAGACTGAACATCACACTGTTAGCCTGGCTGCTTCCTGGAACATCACCCATAGAAGCCGGTGATGAGTCAAATGAGAGAGAGTCCACAGGTGGTTCCCAGACCATGGAACATGGTATATGTTTAACTCTCAAAAAGTGTTTGTTTGAGGTCAGAAAGATTACTCAGTGGGTGCAGCACATGCCTTGCCATGCATTTAGCCCAGGTTTGAGTCCTGGAACCATATGGTAGGGGCCATAGCACTAGGGAAGCACCAGTGCCATATAGCCTCCCCTCTCCTCGACCCCCACCCCTTTCATGCTATCTGAAGTGGTCAAAGTGGTGAAATTATCCATATCAAGGGCCCTGTGATATGGGGGGTGGATATGTATGGGAGAGGGGCAGAGAGTTGACACACCCAGCAGAACACACATTCAACATGTCTGAGGACCAGGGATCAGACCCTGGCTAACGCACTGGAGCAGTTCTCAAGCAGTGAAGGAGTGCTGTGGTGTCATTTCTCCTTTCTGCCTTTCTCTACCTCTCTGTCTTTCATCCTCTATCTAAAATAGAATAAAAAGAACAAAATCCACCTAGAGGGGTGGAATTGTGCAGGCGCGGCACAGAATCACTGTGAAGCCGTGGCAGCAAATGGTGATGAGGGAGAGGAATGATGTGTGCATGCCGGGGTTATTTCTACTCAAAAATAAAGCTAGAAGAAAGGGGACACATGTCAGAACACACACACACACATGTCACAAGTCTTTCCAGGCCACCAGCCACTCCTCCGTCTTCATGCCTGGAGGATGGCATCTGCTCTTCCACTCTTGGTCACTGTGAGGCATTGGCATGAGGACAGCCCCCTTGTCATCACTCAGACTCCCTCCCCAATGTCCCCGTCAGCATCCAGCTTCTCCTTCCTGGAGTCTAAGATTAGCCCCTTTCTTAATACTCTGCCAAAAATGTCAATTCCATGTGGACAAGAGCTTTATCATGTTCAAGCTGTGTCCCAAGCAGTAAGACTACCTTGCCTGGGGACTCTAAGAGCCCAAGTTCAATCCCCAGCACTACCATAAGCCAGAGCTGAGCAATGCTCTGGTCTCTCTCTCTCTCCCTTTCATTAAAACTAAACCAATAAAAATTTTTTTTTTTTACTTTTCTTTCTTTTTAACCTCCAGGGTTATTGCTGGGGCTCGGTGCCTGCACTACGAATCCACTGCTCCTGGAGGCCATTTTTTCCCACTTTGTTGCCCTTGTTGTCATCATTATTGTTGTTATCATTGCTGTTGTTGTTATTGTTGGATAGAACAGAGAGAAATTGAGAGAGGAGGGGAGACTGAGAGGGGGGAGAGAAAGACAGACACCTGCAGACCTGCTTCACTGCCTGTGAAGCGACCCTGCTGCAGGTGGGGAGCCGGGGGCTTGAACCAGGATCCTCCTGCCGGTCCTTGCGCTTTGCGCCATGTACGCTCAACCCATTTCACTACCGCCCGACCCCCAAAATGTTTTTTTAAATAATGAATTTTGCTTGGCAGGATGGCAAGATAGCTCACCGCAGAGGGTACCTGCCTTGCCAGGCACATGTGCGACCCTGGTTCCAACCCCCCACGCAACACAAGGTAGTGTCATGGCACTGGGGACAGTTTTTGATGCTCTTTCTCTGTCTCCTCTGTTTATGCATCTTAAAAAAAAAATTGACCCAGAGGGGTGAAGCCTTGGAGAAGGCAAAAAAAAAAAAAAAAAAAAAAAGGCCCAGCAGGGTCACACCCAGTTGAGTATACACATTATATGCACAAGGACCCCAGTTCAAGTCCCCAGTCTGACATGAGAAGAAGCACACTCCAACTCTAAATGAGTTTACCAGTAGTAGAATAGAATTGGAAACACAAACAACTGCAATAAAAGAAAGAAAGACATCAGAAAAGTGAGGACAAAATAGACAGTCATATGAACCATGTGGGTGAACCAAGGTCAAATAGCAGAAGACCAAATGCCATATACAAACTATTGGATTTTACCATCAACTGTAAACTATTAATCCCCCAATAAAGAAATTAAAAAGAAAAAGAAAAAAAGCCAAATACTAGACCAGAAACTCTAAAATTTCCGTCTTTGCCTAATCATGGTTGGAACCTGAAGGAAAAGATTTGGGTGGATGAGTCAGGAAGAGAGAGAGGAATGCCAGTTGACCTCACACACAGGACGGGGCGGTTGGGTACTGCACCAAAACAAAGAACTCTGGGTAAGGAATGGAAGAAGAGGGGGCTTGTAGAAGAGGTTAGGGCCCTAGGTTGGGGGTGAGAGAGTGTTACAGACACTCATGATGGGGAAAGGAGCCCATGTGTAGATAATTGTGCTATAAACCATTAACTAAAATGAGGGAAAACATAAGAGTAGTAATAAGTGATAGTAATAACAAAAAAATATTTAAATAATAGTAATAAAAACAGATGGGTGGCCAAGAAAGTTGTGGTCTATAAACACAATGGCTTAGTATTCAACTATTAAGAATGATGGAGGTCCCTTCTTCACCTCATCTTGGATAGAACCTTGAAGGAATCATGAGCTAAGTGGAAAAAGAAGGATGAGTAGAAGATGAACTCACTCAAGGGCAGAACTTAAGAAACAAGAAGAGAGAGGGGAGACACGAAGTAAAAGTTGAACTGGTTTAGTGCATTGCCTGGAAACAAAGGAGTATGGGTAAGGAGGACAGGGAAAGGGGAAGGGGAGGGGGCGCTTTGAGGTCCTAATAGGGCATGATGGTGGGATAGGACCTAGGCTGGGGATAAGAGTATTTTTCAGACAGCTATCATGGTGAGATGAGAAATTACAGCCACATGCCAACAACTGTACTATAAACCACTAACCTCCCAATAATAAATAAATCCAAGAAGAAAGAACTTTGCTAGGATCATGGAAGATATTAAGAAAGACATGTGGAACGGATGAACCAGCCTAACAAACTTGCTTGCTTTGCGTGTACAAGTGCCAAGCACTTCTGAGCACTTCTGGAAAATGACCACTCATTTCACCATCAGCTTTATCACTACTCCATCACACAGATGAGGAAACCAAAGCCCAGATGGGATAAGCCATCTGCCTGGGATCACACAGCTGGTGACTAGGAGGAGTGGTTTGTAGAATCCAAGCTCCCCACCCACCCCCATGTTTGATTGAGGCAGGTTGCCCTGCACAGGAAGAGCAGAGTTTTTTCATCTCTTTACTCCTCCTTCCTCCCGCCCCCCCCCCACCCCCTTCCTCTAGTTGCTGAAGACACTGATTCAGGAGATAAGCAGCCTAATCCATCTAAATTCTTCTTTCTTGAACATTGTTGATTTTAGCTGAAAGGCAAAGTGCCACCCAGAGGATCCCAGCCAGCATCCACTGGAGAGTCTAGGATTAGTTCATTAATAGGTTCGGCTGCTGCCCATGTGGCAGCATAACATTAGAAGCTAACTGCTTCCAACCACGCGCCACTTAGAACCGCGTATTTGCAAATCAGCTCAAGATGCATATCACCGTGAGAGATGACGGAGCTGGAGAATGGCATTTTTCATGGCTTCTATTAGTAATCACTAGCACTGAATACAATACGAGCGGTGTAGAAAATGCAAACGGTGGTTTTCCTCATTTGTTTTCCAAAATTGGTCCACTTACCACATTCATACCAGCACTGCTCTATGGCCAGCTGCTGACTGCAGAGGAGGCACTCCTGTGTGTGTATGTGTGTGTGTGTGCGTGCGCGTGTGTGCCTGCGTGCATGCATGTGCATGTGTGTGTTGGGGCAGAAGGATCATGTTAAATGGGAATCCACCAAGACACAGTTTACAGCCATGTATCCAAACATACCTGGCTCACCCTGGCCTCTCTCAGCCCTGCCCACACCCCACACATTCACCCAAAGGCGGGCAGAAAGACAGAAATCACTGAAGTTAGGGCAGAAATCAATAACATTGAAAATAAGAAAACCATACAAAAGATCAACAAAAGTAAATGTTGGTTCTTCGAAAGAGTGAACAAAATCGACAAACCTTTAGCCAGATTCACAAAAAAAAAAAAAAAAGAAGAAGAAGAAGACCCAAATAAATCTATTTCTCTCTGCCTTACCCAAGTAAATAAACATTTTTAAAAGAAATATAGATGCATACATATTTTGAAAAGTCCCGGCCTAGAGGACTGTCATTTGAGAAGAACAGCCATCTTAAGTACTGGCACAGCCACCTGCCTGGAGGAGGAGGTGGAGGGGATGTTACTACTAGGACATAGGTTGATGCCAATGAAGACTCCTGCGTGTTTCTGCAGAAAGAAAAAAAAAAAAGCCCATTTCTTATCATGAAATCACATGTTGGATACCTGGGTTTATACATCAGTCTCTGACCTTGACTAATGTGAGTCCACACCTAGAAGGTGTGGAACTCAGAATCTAGATCAAGTCCAGTTTCTGGAATTCTGAACTGAAGAATTAAACGTCAAGCTGTGAGAAGTTTTTCAGGTTATAAATGTCACCCCTTCTTCCTTCAGCCTTCACCTCCCTGGGGGAATAGACTAGGACACATGACAGTCATATACTGAAGCAGTATTTCTCAACACTGGCTGCCTAGCCAAATCTTTGATATCTTATCTCAAAAATATGAACTTACTTACTCCTGGGTGTCTTTTGGGCATTGGGGGTTTTCTAAAGCTGCCCACCCCTTGCCACCATAACTCTATGACTCTGCTGTGAATTAAGAACCACCTTCCAGGGCAGAGGAGATAGCATGGTGATTATGCAAGAGATTCTCCTACCTGAGATTCCAGGGTCCCAGGTTCAATCCCTGGTGCCACCATAAACCAGAGCTGAGCAATGTTAGGATAAAAAAATAAAATAAAATAAAATAAAGTAAAGTAAAGTAAATGGCTATTCTCACCCATAGACAGAAGTTGAAAAACAAGATCAGAAGGGAAAACACTAAGCAGAACTTGGCCAGGTGTTGGTGTATTGCACCAAAATAAAAGACTCTGGGGTAAGGGGGAGGGTTCAGGTCCTGAAATATGATGGCAGAAGAGGGCCTAGTGGGGGTTTAATTGTTATGTGGAAAACTGAGAAATGTTATGTATGTACAAATGATTGTATTTTACCATCAATAATAAACCATTAATCCCCCAGTAAAATTTTTTTAAAAGTAAATAAGAGAGCTGGTGAAATGGCTCACTTTGGCTGTGAGCATTTCTCAGCTCTGGTTTATGGTGGCACCGGGGATTGAACCTGGAACCTTGAAATCTCAGGTAGGAAAGTTACTTGCATAATCACCATGCAAATCTCCTCTGCCCTAGCAGGTGGTTCTTAATTTATGAATTTGGGCCTTAGACCCCACCACATTGAAGGAAGCTTCAGTGATGTGATCTCTTTCACTAATCTCCCTATCTATCTATCTGTCTATCTATCTATCTATCTATCTATCTATCTATCTATCTATCTAAAATAATAATAGTACTTAGCAGTAGTAATAAGAACAGCAATAATAATTATAGTTTTTTAAGAGCACCTACTTGAGCTTAAAAGTGCCTAGATCACACATATGTAAGAACTTTCAATCTGTTAAGCTTCAGAATGTGGAGAGAAGAAGCATCACACCTAAGACCAGAGCAACTGATCCAAAGGAAGACCGGAAGGACTTTGTGCCCAGGGAAGCCCCTCCTCATCCCCTGTCTGCCCCTCCCTGCTCAGTCCTGCAGTGATGTAACCTCCTCCGGAGTCAGGTGTCTTGTGTCAGCTGCCAGCAGGAGCTGTTTCCCTGACTGGAATTCTTAGCTGCCTTTGGGTGCCAGTGAGGCATCCAAATTAGAATTCCCAACGACTCCAGTAATAACAGGACCTGCGCACAGCTCAAGGGGTTAGCTCAGAGATGTAAAATATCGGTGGACAGATCTGCCACACCTAACGGGCACCTGAGGATGTCCGTCCATCCAGGAGGCACCGAATTATGTATGGCCTCAGCTACAAGACTGAAAAGTTGTGGAAAGAAGTCACCACGATGCACAGACCTGGAGGGGCCATTTGAGAAGAAGGTGACGGGGGAAGCTGAATCTGTCTCCCCTTCCTCTTTCACGGCTCCTTCCAGAAGCTCGCTGCCACAGCCTCCCAGCAAAAGAAGGCAGGCTGCAGTGCCTGAGACAAATCCAAGGGGCAGGTGGGGGGGGGTGAGCTTGTTCGTGAACCTCTCTCATAATGCCAGAGTCAAGACAGCATAATTAGTCTTCACTTTCACAAGTAATAAATACTCTCGAATTAAAAATACATTTGTACCACTCGTTTTACCCCTGCATATATCATGACATGTAAATAAATACACATTCCACTTGTCTTTCGCTGATCATTTACTCTGTGTTTGCCTGATGGTCAACAGGGTAAATCACCATCTCTGTAGGTGTCTCCGAGTCATTAATAGTCTTTCAGATATACAGGTTCTCACTGAAGGTGGACTGAGACCTATTGCCTATGGCAGTGGAAACAATTGGAAAATTTGTGAATTATATGGCTGGTTTGCTTCTATTTGCCAAGCTGAATATTTAAGAAAGGCCCCCTTGTCTTGAGCACACAAGTTTTCTGTAGGTTTAACTACTGTGGAAATAACACCAAGTTTGGAATTTGGGGACTGTGATTTCAGTCCCTGCTCATAAGTACAAAAGTCCTGTGTCTTTGACCCTGAGCACTGGCTTCGGTTTCACTGTCCTGAGAGAACTAAGAAAATTCTTGCCTATCTGGCGAGAGTATTTATTAGGAGTGTTTGTCTGGGTTTTTTTTTTTAGGGGTGGGGGGAGATGGAGAGACAGCATAATGGCTATGCAAATGCCTTTCATGCCTGTGACTTTGAGGTCCCAGGTTCAGTCCCTAGCACCACCATAAGCCAGAGCTGAGCAATGCTCTGGTATAGAAAGAAAGAAAGAAAGAAAGAAAGAAGAGACAGAGATAGAGAGAGGAAGAGGAAGGAAGGAAGGAAGGAAAGAAGGAAAAAAAGAGGTGTCTGCTTCCAGCTGGGCTGAGTGAAAGTGGCCGTGTACGTTGAAGGACACAACCTGTGGCAGTTGTACCTTTTGGAAGATCAGAATCATGGCTAGTCCAGAATCTGATGCCCAATTCCAGTTCACTGGTATCAAAATGTATTTCAGCTCTTGGATCAACAATGGTAGAGAATGTTCCATCCTCCCTTCGGAGGATGGACGGACAACATACTCTATGCTACACCTGAGGAAAATGGGTCGATACTGGGGCAGCATGGAATGTTCCTACTCATGACCACAGAATATGAGCTCAGATCTAGAGGGATTCAGAGGTCACACAGGCTCCTAAGCTAATTATGGGCCCCAGATAACATCAAATCGACGGTTTACAGTCAACAATATTTATACCCCTTTCCTGTATTAGGGAGCTACTCTCTTCCCTAATCCAGCTTTCTGGTCCTTTTCCCAGCCATGACATCATCTCCCCAGACAATAATTAGGATCCACCTGCATATCAGATTTCAGGCTCAGGCAAAAAAAAAAAAAAAACCGCTAGTATACCTACAGGCCCTTTGAAATATAACTAAAATATGCCTACTAGCTATCTACAAAATGGAGGACACCCCCCCAACACTTCATCTGCACTATTCCAGTCTTTAGGTCCATGATTGTTCAACAATTTGTTTGGCTTTGTATGTTAACTCTCTTTTCAGCCACCAGGTTCCATATGCTAGCATGATGCCGACCAGACTTCCCTGGACAGACAACCCCACCAGTTATTATTGTCGTTGTTATTGATGTCGTTGTTATTAGATAGGACAGAGAGAAATGGGCGAGGAGGGGAAGACAGAGAGGGGAAGAGAAAGACACCTGCAGACCTGCTTCACCACCTGTGAAGTGATTCCCCTGCAGGTGGGGAGCCGAGGGCTCGAACCAGGATCCTTTATGCCTGTCCTTGCACTTTGCGCCACGTGTGCTTAACCCACTGCGCTACCGATAGACACCTTCTTGAGGGGCAGAGGGAGATTTTGAAAGGGAGACAGCTGGAAAATTCACAACTGGAGACTGACTCTGCAGTGGATGTACTTCTCTCTCACTCCATCCCTACCCACTGTACACACCCCCTCCCCCCACCCCCGAAAAGCAATAAAAAGCTGACTGTCATGAGATGGACATGAGTGAGGGTTCACTGCTAACCCTGGGAGGACTTCTGCATTCCCACACGAGTCAGTTTATTTTCTGAACATTTCCCCAGACTCTCCCCACTAGAATCAATGTACAGGTTATAGATTATTGATCATGGAGGACCCGGACCACAGCCTCTCTCTCTCTCACTGTCAGAATAAAAGCCTTTGTTCTCCTTCCCAGGCTTTTAACCATGCGTCATCATACATTCGCAGACACAGGGCAATTACTCATAGTCAAGTTATCCTACCCTAGCTGATCAAGAATTTAAGTTGAAAAATATGTATATGAGCCTCCCTGTGGGAAGCACTTGAGATCCATGAGGCAAGTCAGGGGGAAAAAAATGTTTGGGGGAGGCCAAAGGTACAAGTCAGAACCGTTGCCTTTTGAATCTCACTGATAGAGAGCTGCTTCAGCAAGACTAATAACTGCCGTTCTGTGGACCTGCCAGCAGAGAGAAGCCACCGCATTATTGTGGTCTGTTTCCGAGGACAAATAAAGTATGCTGCTCCCCAGTGTTCTGCAGAGCACGCCACGCTCTAGACAGAAGTGTTTCAAGTCAACACAATATGAAAAAATTCAAAATAAAATGAAAAGTGTCTGAAAACAAACCAACATAAATATACAGCCGTCCTGTTAATTATGATTATTTATGATCATAAGAACTGGCATCATTACTGTGGTTTCCTTTCCAAAATCACACAAACTTGTGACTATACAGCAGTTTTGGCATTCTATAGACTGAAGAAGGTAGCATGTCCCAGGCAGAAGTCACCTGCGGCAAGGATCTCGGATGTCCTGGGTGTGGGGAAACCGGCTTTGCACACGGAAGGGCCGAGCGTGATACCAGCACATTCGTAAAAAGCCCTTTGCACCTTTGAGACTCCCTGAACATTAACCCACCAGTAAATGCATTACAGATGTCTCTGATGAGCTCTGCCAATCTATTAAACAAAGTGCTCCAGTCGCCTGCGAGGGGGGCTGAAGAATGATCTAGAAATCCACCCCCCCTCGGGGGGGGGGAAACAGCCTATGGAACATCACTGGCAACACTGAATATTTCATCAGGATGACAGGACTTTTCTCTTTCCCTGTCCCCCTCCTTCATCACCCTGCCTGCCTGCCATTCCCCCTCTCCTGCCCTGCGTGACTTTTTTTTTTTTTTTTTTGCTCATCCGCTTGACAGCTAGTCACGGCCGCATCACTGCCGTCCTGCTGTCCTTGCAAGCTGACCTCTGCGGTGTGCGTGGTGCCCAGTGGTCATGCTGTCCTCGTCTCTCTCCAACCACATCTGACAGGAGACGAGGCACTCACGGCGGCAGCTCCTGGCACCTGAGACGCCCTGGGACTACACAGGTAAACCAGGAGAGTCCGTGTTGTCTCCAGGACGAACAACAGAGCGAGGGAGACATGACATCTCCAGCCAGGAGCCCACGTCCAAATATTCAAACGGTCCATCATGCAAGGGGTGGGGATGTGGGGGGGTGGGAGGGATGCAAGCGGCTCTCTAGGCCTTCTGGGGGTGAAGAGTTGGGGCAGGTAAGGAGCACCTGGCCCCATTCTCAGTCGAGGGGTGCAGTGGGAGAAGCACACAGGTGTAATGGGGTGGTGATGATCACTCAGGGGCCAAGGGATACCTTTCCCATGGTTCCTGGAGCACCCACCCACCCCAGGCAGACAGCAGACCCCAAAGACAGTTGTGACCACATGTACAGGGAAGTCCAGTTTGTCCTCAGGGCTACACCTGCCCCCTGTCAGAACCCAAAGTGGAGACTCACTCATGAGCTAGTGCCTTGGAAAAAAAAAAATGACAGCCTGGTTTTGAGTTGCTGTATTTTCTTCTCTTGCAACTCCTTTTTTGGTGAAGTGTCAGAGTGGGGAGGGGAGTTTTAAAAAAAAAGACATGAAGTATTTTGATGGAAATAAGTGCTTTCATGGAAAACAGAGAGCCTAAGAAAGCGTGCTAAGACATGAAGCACGTCATACTATTTTAAGCAGGTGACAGTAGTGTCATTGTCTGAGGGGTTAAGGGCGGCTTCTCGGGGAAGGAGGAAAGAGTCAGCTTGCTTCCAACAGGGAGTGAAGAGGCACATTTGTTACTTGCTACTTGCGAGGACATGGTGACAGGGCTCCCTACTCCTGGATCATGACAAAGCTAACCAGTACTATCAGGAAGAGAGTATTTGCTTGCTCTTCTGATCATTCAGGTTTTTCCATGTTGCATTACACCATCCACAGCAATACCTCCCCAATGTGTTTGTCAAAAGTAAATAAATAAATAAATAAAATAATAGGGGGCAGGCGGTAGCGCAGTTGGCTAAGCGCACATGAAGCAAAACGCAAGGACCAGTGTAAGGATCCTGGTTCAAGCCTCCGGCTTCCCACCTACAGGGGGGTCGCTTCACTAGGAGTGAAGCAGGTCTGCAGGTGTCTATCCTTTTCTCCCCCTCTCTGTCTTCCCCTCCTCTCTCGATTTCTCTCTGTCCTATCCAACAACAATAACAGCAATAACAACAATGATAATAACAGCAACACTGATAAACAACAAGGGCAACAAAGGGGAAAAAATAGCCTCCAGGAGCAGTGGATTCATAGTGCAGGCACTGAGCCCCAGCAATAACCCTGGAGGCAAAAAATAAAAAAATAAAAAGCCCACCCCAGGCTTCCAGGGCAAATCTATACACATTTCATCCAACTGTGAACTTCAAGTTCTCTGCAGGCCACTCCTCTTCTTTTTTTTCTTCTTTTCTTTTTATGACTTGGTTTACTGACTGGTCAATAATGGAATAACAGTATCAAGGAGCCAGATGGTGGCTCACTCAGGAGCACATGTGTTGCCATGAGTAAAGACCCAGGTTTGAACCTGTGGCCACCATATGGAAGCACCTGCAGGAGGAAGTTTTGTGAGCGATGAAACAGTGTTGCAGTGTCTTTCCTTTTTTAGCTCACCCTTTATCCAAAAAAGAAGGAGGAGGAGGAGAGGCAGGGGAGGAGGAGGAGGAGAAGAAGAAGAAGAAGAAGAAGAAGAAGAAGAAGAAGAAGAAGAAGAAGAAGAAGAAGAAGAAGAAGGAGAAGGAGAAGGAGAAGGAGAAGGAGAAGGAGAAGGAGAAGGGGAAGGGGAAGGGGAAGGGGAAGGGGAAGGGGAAGGGGAAGAAGGAGAAGGGGAAGAAGGGGAAGGGGAAAGGGAAGGGGAAGAAGGAGAAGGGGAAGAAGGGGAAGGGGAAAGGGAAGGGGAAGAAGGGGAAGGGGAAGAAGGAGAAGGGGAAGGGGAAGGGGAAGAAGGGGAAGGAGAAGAGGAAGAGGGAGAAGGAGAAGGGGAAGAAGGAGGAAGAGGGAGAAGGGGAAGAAGGAGAAGGAGAAGGGGAAGAGGAAGAAGGAGAAAGAGAAGGGGAAGGGGAAGAAGAAGGGGAAGGGAAAGAAAGAGAAGAGGAAGGGGAAGGGAGAGGAGGAGGAGGAGAAGGAGAGGAAGAGGAAGAGGAAGAGGAAGAAGAAGAAGAAGAAGAAGAAAAAGAAGAAGAAGAAGAAGAAGTAGAAGAAGAAGAAGAAGTAGAAGAAGAAGAAGAAGAAGTAGAAGAAGAAGAAGAAGAAGAAGAAGAAGAAGAAGAAGAAGGGAATGTTTGTAGGTTGTATTGGCACTGAACCCTAGCAATAACCCTGGTGACAAAAAGTTAATTAACTGAATTTTTAAATCACTTAAAAACAACAAAGAGTCACGGTATCTGGGTGCTTAGAACCACACCACTAATGGGCATCTTTCCTTCCTGTAAGTATGTGGCACTGAAATATCCAAAGAGGAGCTTGGCAGAAATATGGTTAGAGGGTCTCAGCAAAGTCAACCCTCAGCAAAGTCTGCATATAGGGCCTGGCCTGGGAGGTGGTGTACCTGGTAGAGAACTCACATTATCATTCACAAGGGTACACATTCAACCCCCCAGTCCCCACCTAAAGGGGGGAAGCTTCATTAGTGGCGGAGCAATGCCTCAGGTGTCTCTCTTTCTCTCTCTCCCTCTCTACCACCCCCTTCTTTCTCAGCTTCTCTCCATCTCTGTCAGTAAGTGAATTAAAACTGAAAATAATTTTTAAAAGGTGTTTTGTTTTTGTTTTTTTAAGTCTGCCTACAACTACCTCTTCAGCTCCTGGTCTGTGCTTCTCCATGCCATTTGCCATTGTGTAGCTGCCTGGGAACAACTTGAGAGAGGGTAGGATAGGCCAGGAGACTATGCCTATTCTCCAGGGTTCCCTGAGTGTGTTGGGGGGGGTCATCCCCTGGCTGCTCCACATGCTGGTCAGGTAAAGAGGCCAATGCTTTGGGCCCTGCCATGCTGCCCCAGTAACTCATCTTCACTTTTCTGCACAGAATCTAGCTCCTTTTTTTTTTTTTTTTTTAAGGAAGGAGCTGTATCAGGCTGGTGAAACAGTTCACTTGAACAGTGTACTGCTGTGCCCTGAGCATGGCCCAGATTCAAGCCCAGCTCCCACTGCATTCAAAGAAGCTTTGGTGCTGTAGCCTCTTTTACTCTCTTTATGCCTCTCTTCCTTCTCTGGAAAGAGAGAGGGAGAGAGAGAGAGATGGAGAAAGCTGTGTGTGGGAGGGTGCTGGGTAGTGGGCACCTGGTTGAGTACGCAAGGATCCAGGTTTGAACCCCTGGTTCCCACATGCAGGGGGAAGCTGTACAAGTAGTGAAGTGAAAGAGTGTCTCTCTTTCTCCCTCTCTCCACCCACCCTCTTGATTTCTGGCTGTCTCTATCCAATAACTAAAGATAAACTTAAAAGAGAAAGAGAGAAGCTGTGTGTGCAATTCAGGGGCCCTAGTGAAGGCCCGAGGCTACCTCAGGGGGTTGTGTCATGGGAAGGTGGGTAGCAGTTTCTCACAGCTTTGTGTGTGGTACCTGCATCTGTGGAGAAAGAAGAATCAGTGGCGCTTGGATGCTGGCAATGAAAGACATTCTTTTCCAGCATGTTACACTATCAGCTCCATAGCCCACATTCTACTTCCTGATTTGTTTGTTTGTCTTGGCTTTTGTTGTTGCTTTTTTTTTTTACATTTTTTTCCCACCAGATCATCATTCTAACCTGCAGCTTGACACAGGAAGTGTGTGTTCTGCTGGGTAAACCACTTCATGTCCCCTTTCTTTTCTCCTATTGAGCAAAAATTCACAAAACTGTACTCCCCAAGTCCAGAGACTACAAAACCCATTGACAGTGGTGGCAGGGAGCCTGTTTCTAGGTGACAAGGTGGCCGAGAGTGGCTCCTGCCCAGCGCCACGCTGACCTGGCCAGCTGAGAAGTCCTGATGGGTGTCATTTCACAGACACCATCCTGTCAGGCTGTCTCCACGGCAGAAGGAAGCAGAGCTTCCGTCTTGTCTGACTCTCTGATTTTATGCTGATCGTTAACTAAGAAGATTTCTCTCTCGAGATTTATTACATTAATGAGCTCTGAAATTACTCATAGCAATTAAGAATATTGTTTTTAAACTCTTCAGAAATCATCCAAACACACTGGTTGTTTTTTTCAAAGCAGCATAAATAAGGGTGCGAGTCAGCACCCAGACAAACCCAGCCATGAGCTCTCTCCCTGCATCTGCTCTCCTGTCCCCAAGGCAGATGGACACCTCTCTCCCAGGGGAGGGGCCGCAGTCCCTAAATGGTAGGACTTTCTGTCTTGGCTTTCTTTCTGCAAAAAGGACTGGACCTGAGAATGAGTGATTGATTCACGGATGAAGCTGTGCCCAGGACTATTGTTACAGGACCTGGCACTTGTCCTACACGCACACACACAAGAAGCAGAATGGGATGTGAGGGTAATCTGGCTGCGACATCTGTCACCCCATTGACCATCAAGGTTGATTCAGCTGAGCTGCCTGGCCAGGTGGGTGTCCCCTTCCTCCCTCACTGCTTCATATGGGTCCCTACTGAAGCTTTGCCCATGGTCAAAGACAACAACCTTCCCCAAATAAAGAAGGACTGGTCTTTGGTCAAGTGTATACGGGTAGCTGTGCTCCCCTGTTAGAACCTCCAAACAAGCTCTGAAGAAGCAGAATGAGGAGCCTGGAAATGGCTCACCAAATAAAGCACATGGTTCACCATGCACAAAGGCCTGGGTTCAACCCAGCACCTACACAGAGGAAACTTCACAAGAGCTGTAGCACCGCTATTTCTCTTTTTCACAGTAATTCAAAATCTGGAAGAAAAAGAAAAGAAAAGAGAAGGGAAGGGAAGGGAAAGGAAGGAGAGGGGAGGGGAAGGGAGGGGAGATGAGGGAAGGGAAGGAGAGGGGGGAGGGGATGGGAGGGGAGGGGAGAGGAGAGGAGAGGAGAGGAGAGGAGAGGAGAGGAGAGGAGAGGAGAGGAGAGGAGAGGACCCTATATGTAACTTCCCAGTAATGAATAAATACCTGATAGGGCAACACTTAACCCTGTATTATGTGTGGCTTAATGAGTACCTTGGCCCTTTCCTAACCCTTGAGTATATCTACTTGCTTGTACACCCAGTAAACCATTTGTCTCCCTGAAGCACTCCCAGAGGTGTGTTCATCTCTCTGTGTACGTGCCCTCATCATCAGTTCCCGTGGGAACCCCAGGGTGGCCCATCCCCCCCCCTGCAAATCACTGGCCAACATGCAGGGGAGAACTAGCCCACACAGGGGCACACTGGATTAAGTGCACATAGTACCAAGTGCAAGGATCCTGGTTCGAGCCCCCAGCTCCCCACATGTAGGGGTGTCACTTCATAAGTGGTGAAGCAGGTCTGTGGGTATCTATCTTTCTCTCTCCCTCTCTATCTTCCCCTCCTTTCTCTATTTCTCTCTGTCTTATCAAAAAAAATTGAAAAAATGGCCACAGGATTAATGGGTTCATAGTGCAGACACCGAACCCCAAGGAGGAGGAGGAGGAGGAGGAGGAGGAGGAGGAGGAGGAGGAGGAGGAGGAGGAGGAGGAGGAGGAGGAGGAGGAGGAGGAGGAGAAGGAGAAGAAGAAGAAGAAGAAGAAGAAGAAGAAGAAGAAGAAGAAGAAGAAGAAGAAGAAGAAGAGGAAGAAGGAGAAGAAGAAGAAGAAGGAGAAGAAGAAGAAGAAGAAGAAGAAGAAGGAGAAGAAGAAGAAGGAGGAGAAGGAGGAGGAGGAGGAGGAGGAGGAGGAGGAGGAAGCACAAATTTGGAAAAGGGGATCTTTCATTGCCAACAATCAAGTGCCACCAATTATCCTCTCTTGCTTTCTCTTTACTGTTTTTATTATTTATTTATTGAATAAAGACAGAAATCTAGAATGAAGGGGGAGATAGAGAAAGAGAGATACCTGTAGCACTGCTTCACTACTTGTGAAGCTGCCCCCTGCAAGTGGGTGCTGGGGCCTTGAACCCAGGTCAACTAGGTGCACCTCCACTAAGCCCCTCCCCTATCTCTTATCTCCAGTGACACAGGTACCATACACAGACCTACGTAAGATACAGTCACCCATCCCCCCAAAGCTAAACCCACCAAAGCAGCCTCAGACCTTCACTGTGGGGGGGGGGGGCCTGAATCACAACCATGACTCCCTTTGACAAAGTGTCATCACTACACCCCCTTCTCAAACCTCTTCTGAGGCCAGATGGTTAAGAGCAGAAGCTCACTGACAGCAAGTTCTCAGGGGTTAAGCTGCCTGGGTTGAGGTTCAGACCATGACACATGCTCCTAGTGGTCCCATAAAGGGCTCTACTAAGGAAACATGTGAGCTGGAATCTGGGCTTATTGTTATAGCTCAGACATTCACTCACATTCTCTATTTTAGTTTCCATCACTGTGGGATGGGAACTACTAACTGGTCCCTGTTTTACAAATAAGGAAACTGAGGCACAGAGAAGCCAAGGGAGCTGTTGGCTTGAGGCTGGGTGGTTCTCCTGATCCTCTCTGAAGACCACCACATGGATTCTCAGCCCAGTTCAACCAATGGAGCCCCTATGAGGGGGATAAAGGGGTCAAAAGTGGGCACATTTATCCTCATAGAACCCTTCTGGTGGGGTCACTGCTTTGAGGTGACCCTCTCCACGTGGTCGACTCTGTCTTCACATTTCAGGCAGCTCTGGTCCCCAGCACTGAGGCCTGGGACTCTATTCCACACCACACCCATAGACTCAATAATTTTCAACTTATTTTGACCAAAGAACACTTAGCTCTGACTTATGGTGGTGCCAAGAACTGAACCTGGAACCTCCAAACATCAGGCATGAAAGTCTGTTGTGTGAACCACTACTCTGTGTTCCCAGCCTCATCCATAGACTCTTAAGTCCCACCTGCTTCTTTGAAAATGGACCTTTCGATAGACTCTCCTCAATGTGCACCCTTTGAGCACACCAGCTGTTGCCTGCTAGACACACTCCACACTCCCAAGCCTGTGCTCTAACCACTACTCTACATTACTCATGACGTGGGATGCATTGGATCGACCTTCCCGTGGTGCATCTCGTGAGTACCCATTCATTGGGGAAACTGACGATCCTTCCTAGCCAACTGAATCCACATGGATCCCTGTCACTTTCAAAGCCAGCAACAAGCAGCTCCTGCCAGCTTTCAAGCTGTTGGTCCTGCTCTTTGAGTCCTCCAACTTAATGTTGAGGGGCTGTCCTTTGCCAAACGCGTTCTTCTCTACTCATAACCTGGGCCATGAATGACATGAATTTTGATTGCTAAGCTACCAAGAAAACCAACTGGTCATGTTTCACCCCCTCCCCCGCGGGAGGAGGGGCCTGAAATATAAACTGGAAAGGTTCTAAAACACACTGAGCCTTTTGGCTGAGCTCTGCTCAGCTTGCTGATGGGCAAGGGAGAGAAGACCAGAGGCTGCAAGTCACGGCCAAGTAGGTGGGTTCTGGTGGACCACAAAGACAGGCAAAGGCTCTGCTGTATAAATGAAGCTGAGAACAATCTAGAACCTTTTCTCAGCTCTGCTGTACGCGGTGTGGTCCAGGAGGAGCATTAACTATGCACCAGAGGATAAGGACAATGCAAAACTCCCTACTACTGGGAACAAGGCACGACCCAGTAGTCCTTCTTCTCCTCCTCCTTCCCTCTCTCTTCTGTAACAGATCAAATTTCTGGAGGAATGTTGGTTTACAAGACTATTGCTGTCCCCCACGTGCAACACACCACACACCCACCCACCATAGGACACTCCCAGCCCCTTCCTGCCTCCTCCTCTAGACCTTTGGCTCTGCTGCAGTGGAGCAGAACTCAGTGAGTTCCACTCTGTAATGTCCCTTGCTCTGTTTCTTAAGCCCCACTTACAAGTGAGATCATCCTGTGTCCACCTGTCTTCCAGCTTATCTCACTTAACAGGATTCCTTTGAATGCCTTTTTCCTCCCTAGAGCCGGGATGTGGGAAGGCCATTGTGTTTATTCAAATGTGCTAAGCTCCCACTGCATCACTCACCAACAGAAGTCCCAGGAAAGAGTCTATCTTTCCCACACACACACACTTTCTTTCTCTCTCTCTCTCACACACACACACACACACACACACACTCTCACTCTCTCTCTCTCTCTCTCTCTCTCTCTCTCTCTCTCAGAGGTGCCTAACCCACCTTCCAAACCCTGACACAGATCACACACTGCAGACATGAGCTGGCAGCTCCAATAAATAGTCAAAACAAACGAAATGTGCTCAACAAATTGTTTGGCTTCGTATGTTAACTCTCTTTTCAATCACCAGGTTCCAGATGCCACCAGGAAGCTGGCCAGGCTTCCCTGGATTGAAGACCCCACCAATGTGTCCTGGAGCTCAGCTTCCCCAGAGACACACCTTACTAGGGAAAGAGAGAGGCAGACTGGGAGTATGGACCGACCAGTCAATGCCCATGTTCAGCGGGGAAGCAATTACAGAAGCCAGACCTTCTACCTTCTGCAACCCTCAACGACCCTGGGTCCATGCTCCCAGAGGGCTAGAGAATGGGAAAGCTATCATGGGAGGGGGTGGGTTATGGAGATTGGGTGGTGAGAATTGTGTGGAGTTGTACCCCTCCTACCTTATGTTTTTGTTCATTAATCCTTTCTTAAATAAAAAATTAAAAAAAAAATGGTGGAGGGGCAGTAGCGGTAGTGGTAGCGCAGCAGGCTAAGTGGACATGGAAAATAGCGCAGGGACCGGCGGGACCCGCGGAAGGATCCCGGTTGGAGCCCCCGGCTCCCCACCTGCAGGGGGGGTCTCTTCACAAGCGGTAAAGCAGGTCTGCAGGTGTCTGTCTTTCTCTCCACCTCTCTGTCTTCCCCTCCTCTCTCAATTTCCAGTGGATTCGTGGTGCAGGCACCATGCCCCAGCAATAACCCTGGAGGGAAAGAAGAAAGAAAGAAAGGAAGAAAGGAAGAAAGAAAGAAAGAAAGAAAGAAAGAAAGAAAGAAAGAAAGAAAGAAAGAAAGGAAGGAAGAAAGACTGAATGAATGAATGAAAGAAAGAAAGAGAGGAAGAAAGAAAGAAAGAAAGAAAGAAAGAAAGAAAGAAAGAAAGGGAAGATGGCGGGTTATTGGGGTTAGAAGGACAAGCAGAAACCTTCTCAGCCATTTTGCAGATGGGAAAATGCCATGATGATGACATACTCAGAGAAACACTCAGACAAAAGTGTGGATGTCTGGGTCCAAGCCTTCCCACCCCAGTCTGTCAACATCATCCATGTTCATTTCTCAGTTGTCCTCAGTGCATGACACATACTTCGTCCCCCAGCCCCAGAAGGCACTCTAAAGTACTAGATACTCAGTGACTCTAAGACTTTTTTTTCAGAACCAAGGCCTTGTAATACACGGTTTCATGATTTCAGTCCATATTTTCATCCAGATAGACACTGTGACACCGGAACTTGCTCCAGTGCCATGGCATCTCCCTCTATGGTGCCAGGGTTCAAACCTGGGTGGTTCCCAGAGGCCCAAACCCAGGACTCTTGTACATGGCCATGTGTGAACTCTACCGGATGAGCCACCTGCCAGTCCCCAGTTGTCCCAGAACTTCTAAACAGTAGGTAGTGGGGGTGGGAGAGGTCCCAGGTTCCATCTCCAGCACCCCCATAATTCAGGGATGAGCCAATTCTGGAGAAAATAATAATAATAATAATAAATAAAGTAATGATCTATGTTTTTCTCAAGGAAAACAGAGTCCATTACAGGTAGAAGACTGGTGACATCTTCATTTCTTGGTAGCATGGCAGATGTAAAGAAGGCTCCCTTTAAAAGGATCCTTTTAAAAATCATGAACCACCTAGGAGCTGAAGGACCTTCTGTGCCAATAAAGCAAAATCGTTTTAATATCCCTTTAGATGAACCTGGAGAAAGGCAGTTCCACTAAAGGGGTTTTGAAACCCCTTCCCTAAAAAAAAAAAAAAAATTAAAAAAAAAGGAAGACAGAAAGGAAGGAAGGAAGGAAGGAAGGAAGAAAGAAAAAAGAAAGAAAGAAAGAAAGAAAGAAAGAAAGAAAGAAAGAAAGAAAGAAAGAAAGAAAAAGAAAAGAGAAAGAAACCCAAGACGAAGATGAAGATTGGGAGTTGGCGGAGCATACCCAGAGGGAAGGATGGGTGTCCCTGAGTCCCAGCTTGAGGAAACGCTGTTTGCCTTTGCTATTGAGACAGGAGCGCTTTCCAATTTTCATAATGAGACTGGCATTCTCAGAGCATTGCAAAAAGCAGTCTCATCAAGCGGGCTTTATTTGGCCCATTCAGTGAGTTCCCATTGGACACAGCACAGATAAAGGCGTCCTGACCTGACCCACTCTGAGAAGCCAGTCAAGTCAGGCTGGGAACTGCTTCCAGGCCAAGACCAGGAGGAGGCGCCAAAGAGGAAAAGAGGGTTTACCCCTCCAACACCCCCACCCCACCCTGACCTCTAGTTCAATGCCTGTTCCCATGTGGCCATGAACACACCGGATTCTAAGCAGCATGCACCCCCATCCGAGCCACACCACCCACCGACCCCCTAAGCAGGTCACACCTGCCACTGCTGAGCAGGCCCGTCTTCGTTGGAATGAAACCCAGCAGGACTTAAGACCAGGTGGGGCGGGTCTGTCAGATCGCAGGACCATAATTGGGCAGAGGAGCCTGTTCATCCCAACGTTCACCTCCTGGGTGGGATGGTGGCACATCCACTTGAGTACACACTTTACCATGCATGGAGACTCGGGTTCAAGCCCTGGATTCCCACCTGCAGTGGGGGAAGCTTCATGAATGGTGAAGTGGTGCTGCAGATGTCTCTCTCTCTCCCTCTCTATTTCCCCTTCCCCCTCTCAATTTCTCTCTATTCTATGAAAATTACATATACACAAACATATATAGATATATACTTTTTTTTTTCCAAAATGAACACCTTCCCCCTCAAGTCCACAAACAGCCTGAGTCATGGCCTGGCTCACGGCACCATGATAGGACAGAACTAGGACTAAATTATATCACGTGGCTTCATTAAGGAACATTTTCATCTTTGTTCTTCATCTGAAAAGCACTATAGTTAAAGAATAAGTACTGAATCGTAATGTGCAAATGACTAAAATATAGGAATTACACGTAGGTCAATGGAACGTGTGTTTAAACCATAAAATGATGGGATCTATTAGCATCTGTTCAAGGCACCACTCCCAGTGATGCTGTCAAGGTATGGTGGACAACTCCAAGGGAGGCAACCAAGTTTTCATGTAAACTCTCAAATGATTGAGATTTAAAAAAAAAAAAATCAGGGGTCAGGTGGTGGTGTACTTGGTTGAATGCGTATGTTACACTGCTCAAGGACCCAGATTCAAACTCTCAGTTCCCACCTGCAAAGGGGAAGCTTCACGAGCAGTGAAGCAAAAGGTTGCAGGTATCTCTTTACTGCTCTATCCCCTATCCCCCCCCCCAAGTTCTCGCTGCCCTATTTAATAAAAAAAATTTTCAAATCAAATAGATCTCCCATGAGGTAGGGAGGCTGTTGCCCCCACGTTCCATCCAAAGTGGCCCAGCCCAGATACCCATGGAAGGAACAGCTCTTTCTCCACTGCATTCTCTCCTTTCACTTATCCAAGAAAATTTAAAATGCCTCAATGCCTGAACTCTGCAGATACTTGCTTGCAGGGGAGATGGCAAAGAAAAAGATAGCAGATGCAGAGACCCACCAAGCAACCTGAAATGAGAATCGTTTCTGACAGGGAACAACTCCTAAGGACTTGGCACTGGCAGGGTGAAGTGGGATGGTTTGAGTTGGTTGGTTGGTTGATTGGTTGGTTGGTTTGCTTGTTTGTTTTCCCCCAACATCCCTTGTCAGAAGTGTGTGTGTGTGTGTGTGTGTGTGTGTGTGTGTGTGTGTGTGTAACATTACTCTGCATGTCATTTGATGAAGAGCTCCCATTTGTTCTCAGCCCTGAGAATGGCACGGTTGGTCTCCACACACAGTGTCACAGTTGGACACTCACTAGCTGATGTAAGTCAATCAATATGCCCTTGTCCCGACTACAGTACAGCACACATGTTACAGTGCATAAGAACCCAGGTTCAACCCCCCAGTTCCCACCTGTGGGGGGGAAGCTTCACAAGCAGTGAAGTAATGTTGCAGGTGTCCCTCTTTCTCCTCTATCTCCCCCTTCCTTCTCAATTTCCATGTCTCTATCAAAAATAAATAAATAAGAGGAGATGTTAAAAAAAAAAGGACATGTGGGAGTCCGGCGGTAGCGCAACGGATTAAGCACACGTGGTGCAAAGCGCAAGGACTGGCATAAGGGTCCCAATTAGAGCCCCTGGCTCCCCACCTGCAGGGGAATCGCTTCACAGGTGGTGAAGCAGGTCTGCAGGTGTCTGTCTTTCTCTTCCCCTCTCTGTCTTCCCCTCCTCTCTCCATTTCTTTCTGTCCTATCCAACAACAACAACAACAATAATAACTACAACAATAAAACAACAAGGGCAACAAAAGGGAATTAATTAATTAATTAATTAATTTTAAAAAGAACATGTTCTTTCTTTTAAAAAAAAAAAGAAAGAAAGCGAGGAAATGAAAAAAGGAAAGGGAAGAAAAAGAAAAAAATAATAATCAAGGGAGTCGGGCTGTAGCGCAGCGGGTTAAGCGCAGGTGACGCAAAGCATAAGGACCAGCATAAGGATCCCGGTTGGAAACCCGGCTCCCCACCTGCAGGGGAGTCGCTTCACAGGCAGTGAAGCAGGTCTTAAAGTGTCTATCTTTCTCTCCTCCTCTCTGTCTTCCCCTCCTCTCTCCATTTCTCTCTGTCCTATCCAACAACGACAACAACAATAATAACTACAACAATAAAACAACAAGGGCAACAAAAGGGAATAAATAAATAAAAAATTTTTTTAAACTTGTTGATTAAAAATAATAATAATAATCAAAAGTCATGGTCCCCTGGGATTCATCTATCTGGAATGAATGTTCCTATCCATTCCTCACATAGCTTTGGACTTATATGTCTAAGCCTATGCCAACTTTCATCACCACAATACTTTCTAGTGTCACCTGTTCAGCACAGTAGGTTGAAGCTCTTTCTCAATCACCTCCCTTCTTCTTGATCCTATACTCCCATTAATGCAACCAGGATTGCGCTGTGGTTGGAGAGACCTATAGTAAGTAGGGTCAGACCAACGGAATCACTTTGCTCCCTTTCCCAGCAAAGATAACATGTGCTGCTTATGTGTTTCAAATCACAATAAAGCCCTATTGTTTGGTACATTCTCCAACTGTAAGGCCCTCACCCCCTCAGCATCTTGAGCTGATGAGAAAACACTTTTCCTTCTCCTGATAAACCCACCTCACCACATATTGGGGGGTTGGAGGAGTGCCTCAGCTTCAAAGATAAATGTGTAAGTAAAAGTGAAGGTTCCCAAATTGAAACAGTAGGCCACCCATTGCTAATCGCCACCCAGTAATTTTGCTTGCCTTGGTCGTGCGGTGGGTGACAGCCTTGGCCATTAATGGATTCTGACCCAGACTAGAAATCTGCTTTCTGAGAGAGAAAGAAAAAGAGAGAGAAGGCTAGAAAGAGGCAGGGAAGTGAGTGGCCCAGCATGAGGAGAAAGGGATAGGAGCAAGAGGTTGTCAGTGACAGCTCAAGCTGAGGAAGAAAATGAGAAAAGAAAGCCCGTCCCACTGCCATATGTGGCAAAGCTGGCCAGGACAGCTAGAAGAAATATCGCCCAGCCCCAGTCCCTGGCCGGGGTTGTGATACATGCCTGCGAATGGCTATCAATAACCCCGCGTGATGAATGCTAATGATTTATGTTAATTTCCCCATCAGCTTTATTTGTGCCCGGCGTTGAACTTAAGGATGTCAAATCATTCCTTGGGAGGTTGTTAGAGATTTTTAAAAGCAACGTCTGAAATATAACGCCTGACATCCCATCCATCATGGCCCACCCTCCCCCCCACTACATTCTCTGTGACTGGAGGGTCACCACTCCCCTACCCCACCCACCCTGTAATAGTCTCTCATCTTCGGAAAAAAGAGTTTGCCTCAGAAGGAGAGTGACTCCATGATGGAGACCCCGGGCACCCACGGGACGTTGTTCATTCAGAGGTGGAGTGGGCAGTGGCTGCCTCACCTAGCTGTCTCTCACATGATTACAGGGTGCTCATGCCACTTTTTTTTTGGGGGGGGAGCTCAGTTTCCTTTGTGTCGAGTGAGACAGAGGGAGTGCTTGGTTCACTTCACTGGAGCAGGGCTTCAGGCGCTGTGACAGCATTGACAAGCCTTGTTCTGCTGCCCCCAGAGCACTTGCTTTCTCCAAGATGGCTGAGGTTCCCACAGATTCCCCAGGACCCAGGCTGGGGCTAGAGGTTCAGGGTTTGGTAAGGCACATCTGTGCTTCAGGAAATCACCTGCCCACTTTGCTCCTGTCTACACACAAGGTGTTGATCCAAGTGGCCCTAAATCAGGTAGACTGAAACGGTGGGGACAGGTAGCCACCCACACCTGTCAGGCCAGCCAAAAGTCAGGCTTCAAAAACTGAGCAGGGTTGGGAGACAGCGCACTCTTTACACCTGAGGAGCTGGGTTCGAACCCCCCGCACCACATAGGAATGTCATGCACAGCACTAGGGGAAGCTTCATGGCCAGCAGGGCAGTGCTGTGGTGTCTCTCCTTTTCTATCTCTTACTCACTCTCTGCCTGCTCTCACCCATCTGAAATTACAAAGGACAATAATATGTCCACTGGGAGCAGTGGGGTTGTGCAGGAATGCAGTTCCAGCACACAAAAGAAAAGAACGGAGGGGCCAGGTGGTGGAGCACTCAATAGAGTGCATGTGTTACAATGTGCAAGGACCCAGGTTCAAGCCCCTAGTCCTCACCTACAGGTGAGGAAAAACTTCAGGAGTGGTGAAGCAGTGTTGCAGGTGTCTGTCCTTCTCTATCTCCTACTTCAGCCTCAACTTCTCTTTGTCTCTATCCTAAAAAAAAAAAGAAAGAAAGAAAGAGAAGATGAATAAGAATCAAACACTGAAAAAAAGAAAAAATGGAAAAAGAGTTGGGGAGACAAAATAATGGTTATGCAAAAGACTTACATGCCTGAGGCTCTAAGGACCCATGTTCAATCTCCAGCACCACCACAAATCCAAGCTGAGCAACACTTCAACCTCTCTCTCTTCCCTTCCTCCCTTCCTCCCTGTATCTTTCTCACTGTATCTCTATTTCAATAGAGAGATAAATAGATAGAAGATATTTTTAAAAGAAAGAAAAGGAAAGAAATCTGACCAAATCACAGCACACAATGCCTAGGGCTGTCTAAGCAAAGTATATGCCACTGTACTGGGGGCAAAAGGAGGCTAGGTCAACCAGATGTGCAGTAGGAAAGAGGGCGTCCAGTGCTAGTTCAGTATAAACCCATCCATCAGTATGATTCACCCAGCCCACAGAACTTGGACTTTGTTTTTGATGCCCTGGATGTGTCCCCTCTGCAAAATCTCATCATAGGAAGGTGGGGGCAGGGGAGAGGCAGGTGCTGGCACACCCTTTAGAATTCACGTTTTACTGTGCACAAAGACCTGAGTTCAAGACCCTGTTCGCCACCTACAGGCGGGAAGCTTCACAAACAGTGAGGCAGTGTTGAGGGTGTCTCTTCCTCTCTATCTCCCCTTTACTTCTTATTATTCTCTCTATCCGAATGGAATGGAGTGGAGTGGAGTGGAGTGGAGTGGAGTGGAGTGGAGTGGAGTGGAGTGGAGTAGGGTGGAGTGTGGTGGGATACAGTAGGGTAGGATAGGATAGGATAGGATAGGATAGGATAGGATAGGATAGGATAGGATAGGATAGGATAGGATAGGATAGGATAGGATAGGATAGGATAGGATAGGATAGGATTCTTTAAAATACTCTTTAAAAACCTCATCACATATGGGTGTCACTCTCTGTGATCATGACCCTAGCTTTCAGGGTTCCTTTAAGGACTCATGAATGGCTCAGAGGACTAGTAGTTTCTTCCGTCTCTGCACCTATCACATTATCCTTGGCCACCTTGGCTTCAAAATAAAGCCCTTCACATCCTGACCCCCCCCCCCCATCGGAACCCAGATCCAAGCCAGGGGATGTAAAGTCTAAATGGCCCACATCCTTCCTCCCTCTTCTCTTTCTTGCTATAAATCCATTAACTATAATTTAAAAGCTACAATTTCTATATAGTCTCATACCAAAAAGGAAATCTCTCTCTACTCTCCTGGCTTCCCATGATGGACCCCGCTAAAGCAGCTTGGTCCAGGCAGTACAGCGAACATCTGTCAAAACATATGGACCATGCCATTTATCAAATAATCTGCTCCAAGAACAGATAGGCACTATCAGCAATCTGGTATTGATCTGTACAGGCCCTTGCTATTGTTCATCCCTGCATCCCGAATGGCAGCAGGAATTAATGAAAGAAACAAAACAATGCATACCAATCACTCAGCTCCACAACTTTGTTTGCTGTTCTCATTAAGTTGGGTGAAGTTTCCCCATGGCTCACCCAGAGTGTGCTGAAGAGAGATGGGTGCAGGAAGTCATCCCTCAGCTCTGACAGTGGACCTTCCACTGCCCTGCCCAGTCTCCAGGCCTCCAGGGTCCTTGTGCATTGACATCCCTGCCCCTTTGATGCTCATGGAATTAGATGCACTAATAACTCTTGGGTGCAGGAGAAGCAGGATGCCTAGGTGTAGGCAGAGATGGGCTTTCTCTGATAACTTCTTTGCCTTTGCAAATTGCTGCCACCCTTCTTCAGGGCCTTCTCCCACTCAAGAGTCTGTTTGCCTCCTCGTAGTATAAACCAGGGAAGGACAAGGCTTGCAGGTACTTGAGGAAAGATTAGATGGCATGGCGGGGAGGTCAGAACTTAACTCCTGGATGGGAAGACAGCATAGTGGTTATGCAAACAGCTTTCATGCCTGAGGATCTGAGGTCCCAGGTTCAATCCCCAGCACAACCATAAGACAGAGTTGAGCAGTCCTCTGGTCTCTCTCTCTCTCTCTTTCTCTCCTGTCCTCTCTCTCTCTCTCTCTTGCCTTTCCTCTGTATCTCTTTCATTAAAATAAATAAATAAAATATTTGTTTAAAAAGCTTTTACCTCTCCTCCCAGAGTAGATGTTATATATAGAAAGATACCCACGGGGGCCAGGTGATGGCACACCTGGTTAAATGCACACATTCTAGTGAGCAAGGACCCAGGTTCAAGTCCCCAGTCCCCACCTGCAGGGGGAAAGCTTCATGAATGGTGAAGCAGTGCTGCAGCTGTCTCTCTGTCTCTCTCCATCTCTATAACCCCCTTCCCTCTCAATTTCTGGTTCTGTCCATCCAATAAATAAATAAAGATAAAAAAGAAAGACACCCACCTACCCCCATCCCTGGGTATCTTTCCAAATTGTAAGTCTCCCCCAAGAGACTCCTGTCTCACCGTCGATGAGTCCACACCTGAGACGATTCCAAGGCTTAATCCAAATGGAGTCTTTCATAATCTCTCCAACCAAAGCTGAGATTCACCATGCTCTACCTGGGCTATAAGAAATAACCAGTTTTGTGGCCCCTCCATCTCACAAGACTCAAAAAGGAATAGTCAGACTCAAAAATAAAAATAAACACATAAAGATGGGCCTGACCCTCTGATGACAAGGCCATAGATACAGCCATCTTTGTAACTCTATACAGTATCTAACACTTAAGAATGGATCAATGGATGGATGGATGGATGGATGGATGGATGGATGGATGGATGGATGGATGGCAGAAGAGTGGGTAGATGGAAGGAGAGAAGGAAAAACGGATCATCAGATGAATAGTGAAATGGATGTGCAATCTCTGGTATGAGCAGATGAGTGGGGAGATGGATGAAGATCAATGAATCTGAATCAAGTGGAACAAGAACTCCACAGCACACCAATCCCATGCCCAAGAGCCTACAGTGATGGCATCCTGCCATTGAACAACTCTGTGGATTTCACTGTTTCTCCCCAAATGCACAGTGTCTCCTCATCCTCTCCCCACTGGGCCTGGGAGCTTTCTCACCTCATTCTTCTGGAGCCAGGAGTCCCACTGAGGCCCAGAGTGTGAGGATGTGTCTTAGCTCACACAGAACCAGCACACAAACATCAGCAGACTTCCTGAAAGGAATAAAACTTGTTCCCTGTTTGGTCAAAACCAAACCCACTATCCCTCTGACGCCCCAAGTCAGGAACTGTCCGGAGGAAGTCTCCAGACATGCTGGGACCCAGCTTCACTGCAAAATCAGTGAATGCCACACAGCTCCTGCCATCCTGGGGCATCCCATCCCTGTGCTCCATTGTTAGTGTGTGGGCAGGAAGGGCCCTGCATGCCCCTCAAGTGGTG
Source organism: Erinaceus europaeus (assembly GCF_950295315.1). Taxonomy (NCBI): domain Eukaryota; kingdom Metazoa; phylum Chordata; class Mammalia; order Eulipotyphla; family Erinaceidae; genus Erinaceus; species Erinaceus europaeus. The sequence goes on from NC_080163.1 coordinate 180,768,890, forward strand.
GAAGGGTTTCCCTTCCTCCTCATCTTGGCAATGGCCTCGACAGAACCATCAAGAATGGTGCTTCCTGCATGTTTCAAGGCTTTTTCCAGAAAAGCCACTTGCCTTCATGTCTGGGAGATATGGCAGAAACACTCAGTGATACTGACGGAGGCCTCGCTCAGCTGAGCAGGGCCTCTCAGGGGCTGGATACCATTCCAGTTTGGAAAAGCAGAGGCCAAGAAGCCAGTGTGGGCCAGCCAGGCATGTGACATGTCATTCTCTGAGGACAGGTGGCCAATTTCCAACCTTCAGGGCTCTCAGAGGTCACTCCAGGTGTAGAGTCACTAGCAATCTGAGCCCCAGCCCTGAGGGCCCCCACAGCATCAACTCGACACAAGTTTCTCCTCAGGGATCATGTCACACATCTGACAAGCAGGGAAGGAAGAGAAGCTGTGGCTCCAATTTCAAACCAAGGAAGACAAGTGTGAATGATGAGAGTGGCCAGGTGGGTGGCTAGATGGAAAGGAGACCAGGGTGTGTGTGTGTGTGTGTGTGTGTGTGTGTGTGTGTATGTGTGTATGTGTGTGTGTGTGTGTGTGTGTGTGTGTGTGTGTGTGTGTGTGTGTGTGTGTGTGAAGAACTTCCGGGCTAGAGTGGGTGTGCCTCTTTCCAGGCACGTACTCTCTGGGCTAGAGAGAACTCTACCAGAGCCAGCCTGGGCTGCTACTCACTCTGCGATGCAAGGGAGATGACTCAGGAACCAAACAAGTGGCGAGACAATGCAATGTCTTTATTGATCAGAGAGCCACGGCTTTTAAAAGACAGAACCGGAAGTGGCAAGTCGGAAACGGAAAATGGCTAGGAAAGGGGTGGAGCAAGGCTGGAAAGGTAGGAAATTCCTTAGCAACTGTTGCGAGGATTTTAACTGGTGAGATTAATACTACCTTGGAGGCAGGGGGGGTCTTGAGGGTAGAAAGAAGATAGATCAGAGGAATGGAATGGGTGGGGATCTTTCAGGCAAAACGATGATTATGTAGATAGGCCATAGTATCAGGAATGCAGGGTAGAGCAGGGGGAGCTGGCTTACTGCTTTGTGAGGCTCCTCACAATTTCCCAGCAAAGAACAAAACCAGTCCCAGCTCCTACTCTGAGGATCTCAGAACCACGGGGAAAACAGCCATCAGATCACACAGTCAAAAAGAGGTTGTGTCCACTCACAGCTCAACCTCGGGAAGGGGACCATTCCTGTGCTCTGTTCCACTGCCACTCAACCAGAAACATGGTGTCCCTGAGTGGGCCAGTTTCTGCTGGGCTCTGAGGACACAAACACAAATAAAGGAGCAGCTTTTCCTCACTGGGTCCCATTATAGCAGAGTTCACAGAGCTCCCAGGAAGTTCTTTGGCAGAGAAGGGACCTCACTTGTGCACAGGCAGAAGCAGCCAAGGGTATGAGAAAGAAGCTGGAAAGCATTCTCCAGGAATTCCTGAACATTCCAAGTGTGACAGAAACCCCCTGGTCTGAGCTCCCAGCCCCCACAGCAATATCATCCAGTGTCCTACTTAGTTCTGGAGACACATGACTCTGGTGGTAGAGGTGGCTGGCTGAGTCCACCTCTGATTGAACTGGGAGCCAGTTAATGGGAAGGCCATCCCACAGCAGAGGCTCTCAGTGTTACAAAGACATCAAGCCAGGTCCCTACGCTGTCATCAGCCACCAAAGGTGTTCTGACACCTGTGCAGAACCCAAAGAGGCAAGCGGCATCCCTGGGCTACAAAATGACTTGCGTCATCTTTGAAAGCAGAGGCCATGGAAGTGGGGCAGGCCACCGTGCTCGAGGGAGTCATGGGGACTTTGCTGGGACAGAGCAAACTGTGGGTTTGGCGACCCAGATTGCCACTCTGCCCCACCACCCTCACTACCCACACGTGTCACCCACTAAGGCCTGCAGCACCCACACATGTGTCCAGGAGAACAGTCACAGCCTGACCTCCATTGCCCTCAGTCTCAGTTTCAAAGCACAAGCCTTCCTGCTCTAAGTCAACTCCAGAAAGCTTACAGAGCAGCAGACTCAGACTCAGTGGCACCCAGGAGGTGGCACCAAGCAGCCCAGGAGCCACTGTGCCAGCAGTTTGCAAATGCCTTTCTGTGGAAGGATATTGCTTTTCATATAGGTTATGTCTGTTGCCTGCAGCCCTGAGAAGCAGATGTGATGCTGCTTAGCAGAGATTCTGCAGGACCTTAAAAGCCAAGGTCTCTCTTCTGGCCTTGGAGGTGAGCTGAGCTGTGGGAAGACTGATCCCTTTTGCTGTCTGTCTGTCTGGTCCCAGCACCTTCACCTCCCTAGGAAATTAGCAGCTCAAACCCAACATCTGTTGGTGCAGAGCCTGGGGTGAGGCTGACCGAGGAGGAAAAGCAAGTCAGTCTTGGTCCCTGTGAATAAGGGTTTCAAAATAAAGTGGGAAAGGAGAGCCCAGGAGCTCACAGAGTCCAGTAAGGACAAGAAACTGATACTATTAAATTAGCCTGAAGTCAAGACTGTAATCACAGGGTAAGTTGGGGATGAAGGAGTGGTCAGGAAGGGCAAAGCAGGCCTAGGATCATGGTCCAGATCAGTCTGGCAGGCCCTAGTCAATTGCATTACCCAGAAATTAAAATTCAGAAGGTGGGGTGGGGCAGGAGGGAATTAAGTAGTGGCACATTGTGTAGAGTGCTTGTGTTACCATGCATAAGGACCTGGGTTCAAGCCCCCATCCTTACCAGCATGGGGCAGAGGGAGCTTCATGAGCAGCAGTGAAGCAGTGCTGCAGGTGTCTCTCTCTCCTTCTCTGTCTCCCCCTTCCCTCTCAATTTCCCTGTGTCTATCAATAACAACAGCAGAATGGCTGCTGGGAGTGGTAGATTTGTCACGTAGATATCAAGCTCCAATGATCATCCTAGTGGCTATATGTATATATAATATATATAAAAACAATCTCAGAGAGTTGGGCTGTTTGTTATTCAGAGTCTGTGCCACCATTTCTATGAAGCCATTAAAGGACCTGGCCAAACTGGATCTTGAGCCCACCTGGTAGTGTGGACTAAGGCACACAGCCAGCGGCCCTCCCCAGGGGCATTATATAGATGCCAGCTGATGTTCAGCCAAAAGCAGTCTCACCCATCTCGTAGTCCTGAGAGCATGGGACCAGGGGCTAAAGAGACAGTTCACCTGGAAGGGCACCTCCTTTGCCATGCATGAGACCCAAGTTCAAGTCCAGCACTGTGGAATTCTTCTCTCTTTAAGAAACAAAATCAAACCATTTTTATTTATTTATATATATATATATATGTACATATGGGCCAGGTGGTGGCACACCCAGTTGAGCACACATATTACCAAATGCAAAGACCCAGGTTCGAGCCCCTTACTCCCCACCTGCAGAGAGGACACTTCAGGAGCAATGAAACAGGTCTACAGGTGTCTCTCTTTCTCTCTCCCTCTCTATCTCCCCTACCCCTCTCAATTTCTCTTTGTCCCATCAAATAAAATAGAAAGGAAAAAAAACCAGCTGGTGGGATTGGTAGACTCATAGTGCCAGAAATGATCACCAGTGACTACCCTGGTAGAAGAAAGAAAGAAAGGAAGGAAGAAAGGAAGGAAGGAAGGAAGGAAGGAAGGAAGGAAGGAAGGAAGGAAGGAAGAGAGGAGAAGGGAAGGGAAGGGGAGGGAGGGAGGGAGGGAGGGAAGGAGGAAGGGAGGGAGGGAGGAAGTAGGGCTGGTGAGCAAAAGAATTTCATGTCTGAGGTTTGAAGGTTCCAGGTTCACTCCCCAATAATACCATAAGCTAGAGATAAACTGTGATATAGTCCAAAGGAAGAGGGGCATGGGGGGTGTACCCAGTTAAGTGTACATAATACTACTAAGCGCAAGGACCTGCACAAGCATCCGGGTTCAAGTCCCCAGCCCCCCACCTGAAGAAAGGATGCTTCACAAGTGGTGAAGCAGGTCTGCAGGGCTCTGCATTTCTCTCTTTCATTCTATCTCCCCTTCCTCTTTCAATTTCTCTCTGTCCTATCCAATAATTTTAAAAAATGGGGCCAGTGGTGGCTCACCTGGTTGAGTGCACATGTTACAGTGTGCAAGGTTCGAGCTCCCAGTCCTACCTGAAGGAGGAAAGCTTCACAGGTGGTGAAGCAGGGATGCAGGTGTCTCTCTGTCTCTCTCCCTCTCTATCACCCCCTTCCTTCTCAATTTCTGGCTGTTTCTATCCAAATAAACAAATAAAGATAATTTTTTTAAAATGGAAGGTGTTTTTAAAAAAATTTAAAAAGGAGAAATTGGCCACCAGTGCCAACATTGAGCCCCAGTGAACCCTGGAGTCAGAGAGAGAGAGAGAGAGAGGAAGGAAGGAAAGAAAGAAAGAAAGAAAGAAAGAAAGAAAGAAAGAAAGAAAGGGTACTTTTGAAAGCCTAAAACTCCCAAGTTCAGTCACTGATACTGTATATGCTGGACCTGAGCAGTACTCTGCTTATAATAATAATAATAATAATAATAATAATAATAAGCTCTGAGTGATGACTCATCCAGGAGAGAGCACATGTCACCATGAACAGTGACGCAAGCTCAAGCCCCAGGTCCCCACATGGGAGGCTCCAGGGAAATGAAGCAGCGCTTCAGTGTCTCTCCTTCTCTCTCTCTCTCTCTCTCTCTCTCTCTCCCTTTGTGTCTCTCTCCCTCTTTATCTGTCTCTCATGCTTTATCTAAAGAAAAAATATGACCTCCAGGAGTGGTGGAATCCTGCAGAAAAAATCCTGGTAGAAAAATAATTAGCGGGTGGGTTATGGGGATTGGGTGTTGGGAATTGTGTGGAGTTGTACCCCTCCTACCTTATGCTTTTGTTCACTAATCCTTTCTTAAATAAAAAATTAAAAAAAAAAAAAAACAAGAAATGTTAACAGAATGACACAAAAAAAATTAAAAAAATAATAATTAGCAAAAATGATATTAATAATAATTAAAACTTTTCTTTTTTTATTTTTCTTCATCTCATTTTAATGAGAGAGAGATACAGAGAAAAAGATATAGAACAATACCAAAGCACTGCTCAGCTCTGACTTATAGTATTACCAGGGATTAAACCTGGGAACCTCTGAGCCTCAGGCATGAAGGGCATTTGCATGACCATTATGCTGTCTCCCCAACCCTAAATATTTTTTTTTAAGTGTGACTGTGGAGATCCTAATTCTTTACAAATGGACTTCATTGGGTCACCCTAGAACCAAATTTGGTAGGCTATGAGGAAGCAGAATTTTCAGAGAACCAAGGCCAGATCTTTCTGAGTCTCTCTGAAATGGAATTGGCATCTTGGTCCAACTGGTCTACCCGCAAGGATATTCTCAGGCCAATAGTTTATTCCAGGAGGCAAGAGAGCTCTCTGCAAATAAGAGGGGCGGTGATTAACTGCTGGGAGCCAGTAAACAAAGAGGGTTAAAAAAATAAGGCTAGGCTTCCTGTCTGCCCTTTGCACACTCCCAGCCAGGGCTTACCCAGTCTGCATGACTAACACAGGCGCGCTGATTTCTATTACACAGAACATTAATAAGAGGAGGCACTGACCCCAGCTTGCCAAGAACCAGGTAAATGACGGGGAGGGAAAGGGGCCGAGAAATGGTAGGCATTTTACACCGCACGCCGTGAAGGAGAATGCGTTGCCTATAAAGATGACGGGTGTTGTAGCACTGAGGAAAAAAACATAATTTTTCATTGATGTACGGCAGCAGGGCTGGAAGGAACACAAATACTACAGTAGATCCATTAACTGGGTGACAAGAAACAGTGTTCACATCCACTGACTAAACTGTTTTTGATTCTTTAGTACCAACATGCAGAATGCTCCTTACATTATGTTGCCAGGGAAAAACCTTAAAATGCATTTATTTCATAATGTAACTTTCTTGTATTATCATAATAGAGCCATAACGGTTGTTGCAAACACTATGGGGTCTAAAAAAACAAAAAATCACCTAAGTAGAGTTATTAAGTCGGAGAAAAAATTTAGAGGGGGATATCTGGAGTGTCTATAAGATCACATTTACCCATGAGGCCAGCAGAAGGGACCAGTGACATCTCAGCTCCCAGCTTCTCCCTTTGGCCATCTGAGCTCTGATCCTGAGCTGCACCGGTCACACCAAATAGAGAGGTATGAGGGACAAGAGGGAGACAGAATGACTCCTGCCCAATAGCAAGACAGAATGACTCCTGACCCTGTAGCAAGAAGAGTTCACAGGTGATTATGGCAGTCAAGTCTCTCCTCTCCTTTCCAAGTCTCACTTTCCATGCTCCCCTCTGTCCTCATACTCCTCCCGTCTTCCTTGTGACATGGTCATCGAAGTGCCTCATCTGGAAAACAAGGGCAAGAAGGCCATTTAAAGAGTAGCCAGGTAGTAGGCCAGGTGGGGGCTCACCTGGTAGACCTGGATTTAGGCCCCTGGTCCCCACATGCATGAGGGAAGCTTCACGGGTGTTGAAGTTTGTGCTGCAGGTCCCTATCTATCTATCTATCTATCTATCTATCTATCTATCTGTCTAGTCTATTTATCTCTCTATCTCCCTCCTCCTCCTTTTTTTTTTTAACCAAAGCACTGCTCAGCTCTAGTTTCTGGTGGTGCTGGGGATTGAACCTGGGACTTAGGAGCCTCAGGCATGAAAGTGTCTTTGCATAACCACTATACTTTCTACCCCTGACCTCCTTTTCTTCCTCCCCCTCCTCCTCCTCCTCCTCCTCCTCCTCCTCTTCCTCTTCTTCTTCTTTAAATTACCTTCATTTATTTTCATTTTTTAATCAGAGAGAAAGATACACACAGAAAGAGACCAGAGCACTGCTCAGCTCTGGCTTATGGTGGTGCTGGAGATTGAACTTGGGACCTTTGGTGCCTCAGGCATGAAAGTCCTTTTGCATAACCCTTATGCTGTCTTCCCAGCAGTCTTCTTCTTCTCCTTCTTCTTCTTCTTCTTCTTCTTCTTCTTCTTCTTCTTCTTCTTCTTCTTCTTCTTCTTCTTCTTCCCCTTCTTCTTCTTCTTCCCCTTCTTCTTCTTCTTCTTCTTCTTCCCCTTCTTCTTCTTCTTCCCCTTCTTCTTCTTCTTCTTCTCCTCCTTCTTCTCCTTCTTCTTTTTCTCCTTCTTCTCCTTCTTCTCCTCCTCCTCCTCCTCCTCCTCCCCCTCCTCCTCCCCCTCTTCCTTCTCCTCCTCCTCCTTCCCCTTCTTCTTCTCTTTTTTCTTCTTCTTCTTCATTATAGGGTTGTGGGAGTAGGGACACAGACCTTTGGCAGGGATGGTGCTAATATACACTCAAAAAAATGTTTTTATTGAAGTCACATTGCATTACAACATTACATAAGATTCAGGTGTGCATCATTACAAATCAAAGTTTGTGTATATACATTAAGCTCACCAATAAAAGTCCAATTCAGTCCTTCACCAGACAATTGACTCCCTTTACCCGATTTGTCCCTCCCCTTCTCTCTCTATAACCAGCAGTTAGGTCTTATGATTTAAATGTTTACTTCTGTTTCATTTAATCAATTCATCTGTTTTGTTTATATACTGCTCACAAGAGAAATCATAGTGTTTGTATTTCTCCCTCTCACTTAATTCACTGAGCATAATGCCCACCAAGTCCATTCATATTCTTACAAGTGGCAGGATTTCACTTTCTTCCTACAAATGGCAGGATTTCACTTTCTTCTCTCTCTCTCTCTCTCTCTATTGTTGAATAGAGACAGAGAGAAAATGAGAGGTGAGTGGGAGAGAGTGAATGAAAGAGACAAAGAGACACCTGCTATGGTGGGGATGAGTGGCTTGAACCTAGATTTTTGCACACTGTAATGTGTTTGTTTAACTGGGTGTGCCACCAGCTGGCCCCTTCTATTTTTATTTTCTATGCTGCCAGGGTTTCACGCAGTTTCATGGCTGCCTGATTCCACCATTCCTGGCATAGATTGTTTGTTTGTTTTCAGATAGAGAATAAAATGCAGAAAGAAAGAGGAAGAAATGAAAAGAGGAGAGGAAAGGAGAGGAGAGGAGAGGAGAGGAGAGGAGAGGAGAGGAACACAACAACACTGCTTCAACACTCATAAAAGCAAAAGTACACCCTCTACTAGGTAAGCCATCTCCTGACTCAGATATATAGATAGACAGATAGATGGATAGATAGATAGATAGATAGATAGATAGATAGATAGATAGATAGATAGATGGATGATAGATAGGAAGGTAAATATACATTTTTTTATTTCTCCAGATATGTACACACATCTTTTTTTAATTGGGTGGATTAATGATTTACAGTCAACAGTGAAATACAATAGTTTGTACACGTGTAATATTTCCCAGTTTTCCACATTCAGTCCCCTCTAGGTCCTCCTCTGCCATCATGTTCCAGGACCTGAACCCACCCCTCATCCCAGAGTCCTCTACTTTGGTGCAGTACGCCAACTCCAATCCAAGTTCTGCTTTTACACAAATCTTCTGTATCCATCCCTCTGTTAATGGCACTTAAATTCTTGCAATTCTTTTTTTTTAATTGCCACCAGGGTTATTGCTTGGGGTAGGTGCCTGCTTGGGCTCCTAGTAGCCAGGTGAAGGAGGAGGAGGAGATGACAGAGAGACATATGGCAAGAGATGTGGAGAGAAAGGAAGAGAAAGAGAGATGTCTGCAGCCTTCTCCACCGTTCATGAAGCTTTCCCCTGCAGATGGGAACTGAGGGCTTGATCTGGGTCATCATGCATGGTAACATGTGTACTTTATCAGTTCTGCCACTGCCCAGCCCCAGATTCTCCTGATTCTTGACCACTACAAGTGAGGTTGCAATGACTGCTCTATGTTCAGCTGCTTAGGGGTGGAGGTCATCTGTATTGTCACTACTAAAATCAGAACACACAGCCCCAGGCTCTGTCCCCAGATGAGAGCAGGGCCAAGCTCCACCTGGAGGACTCTCATCTGCAGCTGGGCCAGAGGAGAGTCAGGAAACCAAGTATCAAGAGGCTGAGGAAGAGAATGAGGAATAAGGCTGCCAAGGGACAAAATAGGGACACTTGGACTTGAAACAGACACAAAAGGTGCCTTGGCGCAAGAAGCATCCTGACCAATGGGCAATGACCAAATGGGGAGCAGCCTGTACAGGTGGAGAGCTGATTTACCAGGGAGGCTGTGGGTTCCCAGCCGACAGTAGAGATCAGCAGCAGGTCCTAAAGCCTTGTAAGAAGACTGTGATCACAAGCGGGAACAGTCTGATTCCAAAGCCATCGCCTCTGCCCCACTCCCCCACCACCACCACCCAGCTGCCTCCATGATGGATTGGAAATGACAGTGGCACTGGGAGGAGGAGGCAGGAGGCTGATACCTGAATTCATTATCTTCTTTGGACACCTGGGTGATTGGCATCAGTGTGGGGAAGAGGAGGTGAGTGGGGGAGGTAATGAGGTCATGAGGACAGGTAATGAGATTGGGGATGATGGCAGCGCCAGTCCAGCGTTTGGTCTGTTAATTGAATGAGTAAAAACGCAAAGGGGTCTGTAATAACAGCAGCAGACATGTTTGCTTAGGGCTCATAGCTGGGTGGGTATGGGGATGCCCACTGTGCTGTCAGGATCCCACTCGGGCCTCACCCTAGCAGAGGAGGCCAATGCTCTCCCCGTGTCCTCAGGTGGAGGGCAAGGCACATTGAGGGTAGATGAGAGAACCCCTCTGCACAGCTGGTTCACAGTGGAGCTCAGACCTCACTGGCTCTAACCCTCATCTACTTAATGGGGACCATTTCTTTGAATCTCAGCTTCTTTAAGAACGACGGGAAAGAGGAGACCACTGTGAATGTCACAGTGCCGTAGGACTGATGGTGACATCACTGCAGAAGCACCATTTGGAAAACAGAATGTATCTCTCGACCATTACAAATATCCCCTTTAAAAAACAAATTCCAGGCCAATTCAAGATTGAAATGTGGAAAAATAAAACTATCAGAACTCCTGAGGTCAGACAGTGATATACCCAGTAGAGCACACAAGTTATCATGTTCAAGGACCCCGGTTCACGCCCTTGTACGCACCTGCAGAAAGAAGAAGCTTTATGAGTGGTGAAGCAGTGCTGCAGGTCTCTTTCTCTCTGTGTGTCTCTCTTTCTCTCTCTGTCTCCCCCTTCCCTCTCAATTCTGTCTCTACTGAAAAATAAAAATAAATAAGAAGTCACTGGGAACAATGGATTTGTTGTGCAGAAACTGAGCTGCAGCAATAACCATGGTGGCAATAAAAAAAATTTAAATTAAAAAATAAAAAGAAGACACAGAGGCCTCATCACCAACATACATTCCTGGGAATGGAAAACACCCTGTGTCCTGTTTATTTTGCCCTTTTTTTTTAATTTTCCAATGAACATGGTTTGCACTAATATGGTCTTTGCGTTGAACATATATATAAGACTGCACTGTTTCTTGATGTCGTTTGCATGAATAATTCAACGTGAGCAGTCCGCCTTGGAAACTCATCACCCATAACCCACAGTGAGGAGCTCGAGCAAAGTTGGAGGGTCAGCCATCCCACTTCTTGTTATCTGTCCAGAACCAGCTATAAATTCACTGCAAAGCAAGATCCCAGCTTCCCGGGAGCAGAAGGGTCGCTGGAAGCAAGTCCAGAGGCTGTGGTGTTATTTAATTGAGAACTAAATATCTTTGGGATTGTTTTCTCTCTGCCAAGGAAGGTCACTTTGCTGGGCAAGTATGTCAATGACTCCTTGGTCACCTGTCCCCTGATTAAGCACAGACTCCCCTGTGAGGGAGAGGTTCCCTTTTGGATTTCAGAGACAGCCTGTCAAGCCAGCGTCTGGATTCTCATCATCTTTTCTCATACACTCAAACCCATCGTGCTTACTCCCCCCCCACCAAAAAAAAAAAAAAGCCAGCCACTCAGAGGCCCCCACTCATTAGCCATAGAATCGCAGAGACTCGCAAGGTATTAAGATGGCAATATCATCTTATTGGCTATTAACACAAATGTGCCAATAAACATAGTGCATAAAAATTATACATATTCCCTCAGAGTCCATAATCCCGAACTGATATGGCATAATGCAAAACATGCTTTCCCCAAAAGTAGTGCTTAAAGTCGCGGTGTACAAATTGAATTTTAAATAAATGTCCTGAAACACCACCGGCACTTCTAGCCACATCAGCTATATCCATAGGCTCAAGAATAAAGAACAGGATGCCTGTGCCCACCCCAGCCCCCAAAGGGACCACTCTGGTGGGTGTTTATTGGCCTGGCCCTCCCCACACCTCAGTGTTTCCAAGGTGGACTCACTAAGCACACATTCGGGCACACTCGTGAAAACACGCCAATATGTCCTCTCAAGGGTTTCCCCCTAATTATCCGTGATCATCAGGTTCCAAAAAGTCAGCCTGTCCTCACCTCACTCCATCAAAGAGGGAGATGTTAATTGCGTTATCGCCTTGCCAACACCCTCTGAAATGCTGGAGTGCTCATTAGCAGGCTGCCAGGGAGCCAATCAGAGCCCACCCAAATTCACAACCAGCCAATGGAGGCCTTCGCCTTCCCACGTGTGCATGAGTGCTAGGCACACAGGGCAGTCACCTTGGAAAGGAAGGTTGGGGCACTTACACCAAAGCTGCCCCTGTAGAGTGGAGTATGGAGGGGATCAACATTCCCATAAAATATCCAGCTGGTCAGGTTCGGAGATCCAACACACGAACATACACATACAAAGCCGTGAAAAACTCTGGATAGATGCTTCCCCTGAATCTTTTCACCCCCACCCCCAACTTCCTGCTTCCTAGGCTGCACTGATGGTTCAGGGGGAAAAAATCAAAGTAAAGCTAAATTGCCTGTCTCAACTCAGAGGCTTTCCGTTAAGGTTGTCGGCACACCTCTTTCCTTAGATAAACCAGTGCTTATGGTCCTTTACATGTTATTTCAGCAGAGCCCAAAACCAAAATGTTTGCTTTTGTTCACTCAGTCTTATTCTCTTTAAAAATATATAATTTGGGGGCCGGGAGTCGAGCGGTAGCACAGCGGGTTAAGCACACATAGCGCCAAGCAGACCCGGTTCGAGCCCTTGCTCCCCATCTGCAGGGGAGTCGCTTCACAGGTGGTGAAACAGGTCTGCAGGTGTCTATCTTTCTCTCCCCCTCTCTGTCCTCCCCTTCTCTCTCCATTTCTCTCTGTTCTATCCAACAACAACATCAATAATAACTACAGCAATAAAACAAGGGCAACAAAAGGGAAAATAAATAAATAAATGAATGAATATTTTTTGAATATTTTTTTAATTAAAAAAATTGGGAGCCAGGTGGTGGCTCACCCGGTTAAGTGCATGCATTACAGTGCACAAGGACCCAGGTTCAAGCCCCTGGTCCCCACCTGCAGAGGGGACGCTTCATGAGTGATGAAGCAGGGCTGCAGGTGTCTCTCTGTCTCTTTCCCTCTCTAGCTTCCACTCCTCTCTCAATTTCTCTCTATCTCTATCCAGTAATAAATAATAAAGTAAATAAAATTTTAAATATATATATAATTTTTATATCAGAGAGAAATTGAGAGGGAAAAGGAGAGCAAAAAAGAGAGACACCTACAAACCTGCTTCACCACTTGTGGTGGGGACTGGAGGCTTGAACCCAGATCTTTTCACATGGTAATATGTGTACTTAACTGGGTGCACCACTGCCCAGATTCAATTCTATTCTCCTAAATGTATAAAGCGGCGCTGTGGAGTGACAGAAGACTCAACTATCAGAACCACCTCCCCCCAATCTTCCAGGCTCAAATCACAGCCTTCCTGTCTCCTTTCTCAACCCATTGGAGGAGAGAAAATTAGCCGCTAAAGAGTTGATGCCTTTAGATTGTAAAGAATTCTTTCAAAGACTCATCCCTCAAGGAAAAAAAGAAAAGAGAGCAAACAAATGTTCCACAGGAAAAGAAATATGTACAGAGACATGTGATCATCTATTCAACTTCAATTACAAAGCAAACTTGGGGGCTGGTAAAACAGCCCACATATATAATATACCTGCTTTGCCATGTGCATGACCCAGGTTTGAGCCTGCCCCCCCACCACCACCACCACACTGGAGGGAACTTCAGTGCTGTAGAATCTTTCCCCTTTCTCTCTTTCTAGCTGAAAAACTCAGCCCAGAGTGGGGGGGGGGGTGCTGTGACAACAAAAGCAAAAAGGAAACTGTAATTAAAATTTTCTTTTCAGGGCCTGGGTGGTGACACACCTGGTTGAGTGCACATGTAGCAATGTGCAAGGACCCGGGTTCAAGGCCCCAGTCCCCACCTGCAAGGAGAAAGCTTTGCAAGTCGTGAAGCAGTGGTGCAGGTGTCTCTCTGTCTCTCTCCCATATCTATTACCCCCTTCCCTCTCAATTTCTGGCTGTCTCTATCCAATAAATAAATAAATATATTTTAAAAATTTAAAAAATAAAATAAGTTTTCTTTTCATCTACCAGTCAGCTTTGTAAAAATCCATCTATTTGGAAAACAAAGCTGTAACTCTCTCATTCTAATATATATATTAGAGAGAAGGGACAAAGATACACATTCTCTTCTAAGAATTCACTAAAAGGGTAAGTTAGAAGTGTACCCAAAAATTTATGTTAAAGGTTATTTGACAAAATTTTAAAAAAGTAAAAAAAAAAAACTCAGCCTTCATCAAGAAGAAAACAGTTAAATTATAGCCTTGTGAATTCTTTATAATAAAAAGTTTGCATGGGAAGTATTTGTAATATGTTGTGGGGGAGCAAGAGATTAAAAAAAAACATGTTTATAGTAGAATCCCAATTTTGAAAAAGAAACTAATAGTGTATCTAAATGCCCATGGGCCTGTAAAGAAATGCATAAAAAATTTAACAATTTTTATCTCTGGGTAGTAGGATACAGGCGGTTTTTATTCTCTTCCTGAAACTTCCCTGCATTTTCAGATGTTCACAAATAAATTTCTATTACTCCTCTCTTCAGAAAACAATGTCTTTGCTTTGGTTCTTTGCGTGTGCTGAGCCCCCACAGCACTTGCTGTCAGAATGACTTACAGCCAACTGCACATCCCCCCACCTCTGTGTGAACTCAGCTTCCCTTCTGTGCTAGGCCTCCCACAGGCTGGGACTCACCCAACATGCCAGGGCTCAGTCTTTTTTTTTTTTTTAGTTTAGTTTTATTTTTAGTGTATTTTATGTTTCGCTGTTTGCCCTCAGAGACCACCAGGCCTGCTTAAGTCCCCCAAACAAGATGCCACTGCTCCCTATGAGGTTGAGGTCCAGCGTGCACTTAGTATTTACTAGACAAGGATCAGTTCAGGGCCAGCAAAATCACTGCTATGCCAGGTGCTCTGCCCAGGTTTGAGCCCAAGCCCCACTGCATTAAAGGAAGCTGTGGTGTTGTGTGGTCCCTTTCACTCTATTTCGGCCTGTCTACCTCAAACAAGAGAGAGAGAGAGAGAGAGAGAGAGAGAGGAAGTCAGTTCTGCCAGACTAGTCTCACTCACTGCCCTGTGAAGTCTGTACCACCAGAAGATCTAAAGATTAAGCAATAGATATGATAGGGCCCCTTTCCATTTAGCACACTATTTTTTTTTCCACCAGGGTTATCACTGAGGCTTAGTGCTTTCACATGAACCATTTTTTTTGTGCTGCCAGGGGCCAAATACAACCCCTCACAGTAGCAAGGCTCTACCAATGAACCACCTCCCCAAATCACTGTGTCCCTGTTTTGTTTTGTTTCCCCCTTTTGTTGCCCTTGTTGTTTATTGTCGTTATTGTGGCTACTGTTGTTGTTATTGCTGTCATTGTTGTGGGATAGGACAGAGAGAAATGGAGAGAGGAGGGGAAGACAGAGAGGGGGAGAGAAAGACACACACCTGCAGACCTGCTTTCAATGCCTGTGAAGCGAAGGCCCTGCAGGTGGGGAGCCTGGATGCAGCTTGAACCTGGATCCTGGTGCTGGTCGGTGTGTTTTCCACCATGTGCACTTAACCTGCTGTGCCACCGCCTGGCTCCCTCTGTGTTGCTTTTTTTTAAATCCAAAATTCATCTCTATTCTGAGCTTCAGATTCTTTATCTTTTAAAAGATAAAGATGGGGTGGAAGGGGTAGGTGGTCCCTGATAGAGCACACACATTACCCGGGTTCAAGTCCCAAGTTCCAGGGGGGAAGCTTCACAAGTGGTTAAGCAGCATTCCTCTACATCTCCCTGCTCCCCTCTCAATTTCTGTCTCTATCCAAAATAAATTTTTAAGCATGGACCTGAGTCAGGGCTCACCTACTGCTTCAGAGAAGATGGTAGGACACCAAGTAGCTGTAATTTGTTTTATCTGCCAAATAGAACAGAAACCTAAGCTCTACCTCTTCCCTCTCTCTCTTTCTCTCTCTCTCTCTCTCTATCTTTATCTCTATCTCTATCTCTATCTCTGCCTGGAGCTATGAAACAAAAAAATTTTTTTTTCTTTTTACTTGGCATAAAAAAATGTCATTTCTTGTGGTCTGGGAGGTGGCACAGTGGATAAAGCGGACTTTAAAAGTAGACTCTCAAGCATGAGGTCCTGAGTTCAATCCCCGGCAGCCATGTACCAGAGTGATGTCTCGCTCTTTCTCTCTTCTCCTGTTTCTCATTAATAAATAAATAAAATATTTTTAATGTCATTTCTTCCACCAGGAATTCCCAGGTGGGCACAGTTCTGGCTGGTTTGGTCAGAAGACTCAGCCACCAGCCAGAGAGAGTGAGCCAAAGAGGTGAGTTCTACGCAGTGGACTCCCCCAGTCCTGCAAGAACACAGAACAGAGTTACAGAGGGACAATCTCCCAGATTCCCCACCCTCCCCCCAGAGCCATGCTTTCTCCCACCCACCCAAAAGAACGAGGAGACAAGGAACCACCTCCAGTCACCTATGATAACTCACAGCAACTCCTCTCTCCTCCACAGCTTTAGTCCCAACCAGCCCGGCCCATGGGAACAAACCCATCATGTCACATGGCTGTTGGTACCCAGGAACAAAATTTCACTCTAGCCGTTTAGTCTCCAGGATGCTAACCATCTCCCAGGGTTTCTCCACCACCAGGGTCAGGCTGGGCTCTATCCTCCACCACAGCCATCACAACTGAGGAGCCTTCAGATTCCTTGAGGCAGGGAAGCCACGTGGTAATGGTTGCATTACGCCCTCTCTGCTCTCTTCCCACATGTGACACGCATGGTGACTTTTAGGGGGTGAGGCATCTTAGGGAGTCAACATTTCATCCCAATGACTGGCCATGGAGAAAGGGGAAGGACCAGTCAGCACTTGACCCCTAATCTTTCTATTTCCCCGAGACCCTCACTAGAGACAGCCTGAGAGAGAGAGAGAGAGAGAGAGACTAAGAGTGTGTGTGTGTGTGTGTGTGTGTGTGTGTGTGTGTGTGTGTACTGGGGGTTGCGGGGGCAGGGTGGATGAATTTGTGAGGAAACTTGACCCTCTTTCAGGTAAGCTTCTAATTTATGGCCCATTGTGCTTTCTAAAGAATCATTTTTCTGTCATGATTCCCACCCCCACTCCCACCCCCACCCCGGTAAGCAGCAAAGCTTCTTCTTAGGAACGCAATTAAAGGAAAAATTAGCAATAAATTGTTTTCAGTACTTAACCCAGTTCCAGATTTATGGTTGCTGGAATTTATTGTTTCAGGGGCCTGAAAAAAAATGGGCAATTAATTTTAGCCCATTTCTTGTCATTCACTCTCAATACTGAAATGTAAATAAAGCCTTGGTTGTGGTCTTGGGTTCCCCTGCTCTGTTCCAAACTTCTGAGCAAAGCACCTGCAGCCAGTTACCTCTGACAGTTCCAGAAGCCAAGAAACAGAGAGAGGGGGACAGGCCTTGGCCAGTAGGAAGCTCCTTCTGGAGTGTCCTTCTAGCTGTTGCAATCCCACACAAGACCCTCCCCCCCCCACCACCCCCAGCCCCACACAGCACATTGATGGGCCTCCCTGAGTGAATGAGAAAACACTCCGTTAGGTTCTGACGGCTGATGCTCGATGTATCCGTTTGCCCTATAAATAAGCACTGATCACCTCCATTTTATTGGACTCATTTTCCAGGCAAGCAAAGACCACAAGATTCTTCGGCACATTTTCTCTTTACACCCTCTAGGACGGCTGCTAGTGTCAACTCCGACAGATTTATGGCCCATTCATTCATGGGAACAAAAACCCTGCCACGGCTGGCCATGGGACATGCAATCGCAGTTAGTACGAAAGATAACAGCTGCAATACCTCACCTCGCCATTCAGCACTACTGGAGCCAGCACTACTTTGGAGGTAATAAATGCTTCTTGTAGTGTGCTTTGAGTCCTAATCCAGAAATAACAGTGGTGGTGGACCTTGTCCCCCAGCCCCGCCCCTCCAGGAACCACTTTCTCCCCTTTCCCTGGCAGGGGAGGGATTGGAGACAGCCACCTGTGTGTCCAAAGCGAAGACCCAGCCTCTTCCTCCCAGTCCACCCAGCATTGGCTGTGGCTGATTGGCTGAAACTTTGCCTGTTCAGTGGTTATACAAAACGAAAATGCCTGGTTTCCTTCCTCCTGGGGAGGGGCCCCTTCAGCCCAGGAATTCATTCCATCTAGCAGATAACTCAAGTCACATCCAGGGAATTGCTCTAGCCTCTTCTCTGAAGAAGTAGGTGAGCCCTGATTCAGATCCACCCTTGTTAAAAATATATATATATATATATTTATTCATTTTGGAGAGAGACAGAGAGAAATTGAGAGAGAAGGGGGAGACAGAGCAGAAGAGAGAAAGACAGCTACACCCCTCATGAAGCTTCCCCATGCAGGTTGGAAACAGGGGCTTGAACCTGGGTCCTTGCACATGGTAACGTGTGTACTCCACCAGGTGCGCCACCTCCTGTCCCAGGTCCAGCTTTCTTAGCAGACCCACTGAGGCCAAGTGTGCTCACGCCCATGAACCTGATGCAGAATCAAAGGAGGGTTGCTTCTCACCTTGCAGACTAATGGGAAACTGTCAGAGCCGGGGTGTGCAGTTGCCCTCCAGGGTAGGAGGGGCTGCCCTGGCTACTTCACCATCATCCCAGAGCCTGGACTGGGCAGGCCCAGAGCAAGCATGTGCTGAATGGGTCTGTGGCTTCTTTTCTACTATGATTATCATAGTTTTTGTTTTGTTTTGTTTTTAGAATGAACAAAACTGGAATGAAATGGTAAGATTGTTTAAACTCCATCTTTTAAAAGATAATGAATCTGATGCTTAGAAGAGAGACAAGTTGGGGATAAAAAAATTTTTTAAAAATTAAATAGCAACATAGGGGCCCAGGGAGAGGTACCCTTTAGGGTCCCTGACAACACATAACTGGCAGAGCTTTATTTTTCTCTGTCTTAGTACTTTTTTTTTTCTTTTCTTCTTCTATTTTTTTTTTTCTTCTTTTTAACACAACTTAGTGTGGATCAGAGAAAAGACTCTCCTGATATGGTACCTGCCTTGCCCAAATGTGTGAAGCCCAGGTCAGGCCTCCAGCACCACATGTCAGTGCCACAGCACTGTGGGCA